>NC_081558.1:189479764-189563019 GCF_022355385.1 Mustela nigripes
GCGGGACTCGATCCCAGGACTCTGAGATCATGACCTGAGCCGAAGGCAGCGGCTTAACCCACTGAGCCACCCAGGCACCCGAGGTGATTATTTTCTTTACAGGCATAACATGCATTATTATAATAATTATGTATGCTAATAAATTTAACTTCAGATATTTAAGAGCTCAACAAACTTTTATTGAGTACCTACAATTCTGTATCTATATAGCAGATGAATAGGCAAGACCAACAGGTACCCATGGCATTCACAGTTTTAGAGGGGAAAATAGATATTTAAAATACCTCTTACAACAGAGTAAGTTCTTCTCTACAATGTATGATGTATAAAAGATAAAGCGATGTATGGGGTATGAAGGTACAAGTGAGTAACTCACCCTGATTTCACAGAACAACAACAGCAAAACTAGAAAAGTAATATCTGAGCTGGATCTTGAAGGACATAAAAAAAAAAATGAACAAAAAACCGAATAGGAAAGTAATGTCTGAGCTGATTTTGAAGGACATAGAAGGGGAGGAAAAAATTTCATGCTCTTTTGACATAGCATGTACAAACCCACAAAGACAAATAAATGAAGAGCAACCTCAAGAGATTGCAAATAATTTGATGTGGCTGCAAGACAAGCTACAAAGACTGTTGGGAGCTAAGTTTACATAATTAGGTTGATGTTCATTACTAAGTACAATTTTTGCCCTTCTAACAAAAAATGCCAGTGTTATAGTATGGGATAGTTAATGAAGAATTTGAGATGAGAGTTTCCATGATCAGGCCTGTGTTCTATGAAGTTGACTCTATTAGTAATGTAGAGACCAAATTTCATAGCATTTGCTCTTTTTTGAATGATGACATTAAACTAGGTCAGGGGCCATGGAGAAAATGAGAAATGTAGTAAAGGAAAAATGTGAGAAACTGTAAAGTTATAATTTATAAGATAATAGATATTGGAGACCACTCATCAAGTCCCCCAAAAGATAAACATGTCAGGTGATGGATTTGTTCATTAATTATGTAGGAGGAGTCTTTATACACATACAGAATGTATGTGTATAATCACCATGATGTAACTTGAAAAAACATATAATTTTAGACATCTATTATACCGTCAATAAAGTTGAAATTAAAAAAGCAAAAACAGGGGCACCTGGGTGGCTTGGTGGGTTGGGCCTCTGCCTTCAGCTCAGGTCATGGTCCCAGGTCCTGGGATCGAGCCCCACATCCAGCTCTCTGCTTGGCCGGGAGCCTGTTTCCTCCTCTCTCTCTGCCTGCCTCTCTGCCTACTTCTGATCTCTCTCTGTCAAATGAATGAATAGAATCTTTAAAAAAAAAATGTCCAATGGAAAAAAGACAGCCTCTTTAATAAATGGTGTTGGGAAAATTGGACAGCCACTTGCAGAAAAATGAAATTGGACCATTTCCTTACACCACACACGAAAATAGACTCAAAATGGATGAAGGACCTCAATGTGTGAAAGGAATCCATCAAAATCCTTGAGGAGAACACAGGCAGCAACCTCTTCAACCTCAGCTGCAGCAACATCTTCCTAGGAACATCGCCAAAGGCAGGGGAAGCAAGGGCAAAAATGAACTATTGGGATTTTATCAAGATCAAAAGCTTTTGCACAGCAAAGGAAACAGTTAACAATATCAAAAGACAACTGACAGAATGGGAGAAGATATTTGCAAATGACATATCAGATAAAGGACTAGTGTCCAAAATCTATAAAGAACTTAGCAAACTCAACACCCAAAGAACAAATAATCCAATCAAGAAATGGGCAGAGGACATGAGCAGACATTTCTGCAAAGAAGACATCCAGATGGCCAACAGACACATGAAAAAGTGCTCCATATCACTCGGCATCAGGGAAATACAAATCAAAACCACAATGAGATATCACCTCACACCAGTCAGAATGGCTAAAATAAACAAGTCAGGAAATGACAGATGCTGGCGAGGATGCGGAGAAAGGGGAACCCTCCTACACTGTTGGTGGGAATGCAAGCTGGTGCAGCCACTCTGGAAAACAGCATGGAGGTTCCTCAAAATGTTGAAAATAGAACTGCCCTATGACCCAGCAATTGCACTACTGGGTATTTACCCTAAAGATACAAAGGTAGTGATCCAAAGGGGCACGTGCACCCGAATGTTTATAGCAGCAATGTCCACAATAGCCAAACTATGGAAAGAACCTAGATGTCCATCAACAGATGAATGGATCAAGAAGATGTGGTATATATACACAATGGAATACTATGCAGCCATCAAAAGAAATGAAATCTTGCCATTTGCGACAACATGGATGGAACTAGAGCGTATCATGCTTAGCGAAATAAGTCAAGCAGAGAAAAACAACTATCATATGATCTCCCTGATATGAGGAAGTGGTGATGCAATATGGGGGCTTAAGTGGGTAGGAGAAGAATCAATGAAACAAGATGGGATTGGGAGGGAGACAAACCATAAGTGACTCTTAATCTCACAAAACAAACTGAGGGTTGCTGGGGGAGGGGGGTTGGGAGAAGGGGGGGTGGGGTTATGGACATTGGGGAGGGTATGTGCTTTGGTGAGTGCTGTGAAGTGTGTAAACCTGGCGATTCACAGACCTGTACCTCTGGGGATAAAAATACATGTTTATAAAAAAATAATAATAATCATTTTAAAAAAATTAAAAAAAAACAAAAAAAAAACAAAAAAAAATTATTCTCATCTTCTATGTCAATTTTTGGAAGAAAACAAAATCACCCATCACTCCCAAGGTTTCTTTGTGGTTGGATCTAACCACGTGACCAAGTTCTGGCAAATGGGATAAAGAGGATGTATATTGTGTAGCAGCTTCAGGGAACAACTCCTACCTGCAAGAGGGAAGGTTTGCCTTTTTTTCCTTTCTTTCTTTCTTTCTTTCTCTCTTTTTTTAATCTCTTTCTTTTAATTGCTTTCAGAACTACAGGCATGATGGCTGGAGCTCCCTTGAAGTCTCCTTTTTAGGAAGGTAGAAAAGTGACCTACAAGAGTCTGAGTTTCTGAAGATATAATTAAAACAAAATAAATGATCATATGTAAGCCCTTTCTACCTGAGGTCTCCATTCACTTGTAATAAAATCTCTTCCGAGTGATATAGCAGTTAGAAGTGGAGGCAAGGAGGAAAAGCAAGTAGAGATTTCTAGCTTGGATGATTACCGAGTAAAAATTCATGTTCTGGGGAAAGATACTAACTTCAAGATTTAGAAATTTTGAGTTAAAAATACTGGAGTGACTTTAAAAGGGAGAGGTCTAGTAGGTGGTGAAGTATACTGGTAAGGAATTCGTGTGAATGGCTGGACATAAAAATTTGAGAGGCATAAAAATACGTGAAATGGACATGGCATCTTGGCAATAGATATGATGGTCTTGGAGACCACTCAGAGGACATAAGAGAGCAGAAAAGGGAGCTGTAGGGAGCTCCAGTGTGTAGGCTGTGGGTGAAAGAAGAGAGGGGGAGGGAAAGGGAAAAAAGCAACAGTGATGATGGTGGTGCTGGCGAGGCTGACCCTGGTAACAATAGTAATCGGGTCATTCCCACAGCCTGTACTAGATGCTGGGCACCACCATAAGTACCTCACATGTATTAACACTTTCGATCCTCAAAACAACTCTATCAGTAGTACCTAGCAGATAAGTGAAGTACTGTTATCACCCACATTTTTAAAATTATTTTTAAAAAATTTTTTATTTATGTATTAGGCAGAGATCACAAGTAGGCAGAGAGGCAGGCAGAGAGAGGCAGGGAGAATCAGGCTCCCTACTGAGCGGAGAGCCCGATGCTAGGCTCGGTCCTAGGACCCTGAGACCATGACCTGAGCCTAAGACAGAGGCTTTAACCCACTGAGCCACCCAGGTGGCCCTTATTACCCCCATTTTAAAGGAAGTAGGCACAAAGAAGTTACTAAGTTGCTCAATATGACACAGTCAGTGGTGGTGTCCATTAGGGGGCTCTAAGTGCCCTTCCTCTTCACTATTCTACCCCATTTTCTCAAAATGGAGATATTCAAAGAGTTATACTATCAGGGCAGAGAAAGGCTGAGAATTTGAAAATAATGAAGTTATTGGCTCTTACTAATATTACAGAGAAGTCAGGGGAAGAGGCAAAGAGCACTGACCGGATTTGACATTTTGGAGGTCACCAGTGACTTTGCCGAGAACGAGAACCGCTTCAGCTGAATGGCGGCTCAGAGTTTGATATGGATGGACTGATGAGAAAGCCCATGCCTTCCTTTTATCACACACACACATATGCACACACACATTAAAAAAAGCTCTGTTTTTAAAAAAATGGGTGGGGCGGGAGGGCATACCATTCATCTGTGAATTAAAGGTGAGAGTCTGAGAAAAAAAATAGGGACAAAGGGTTTTTAAAAAGTTTGTTGTTAGATCATAGAGAATTAAGTATGATTTATCATATGTAGTGAAGAAGTCATCAGACTATCTGAAAACGTGGAACAAAGATGGAAGACTAAAGGGCCAAGTAGTAAGGAAAGGCGGCAGACAATAGGCTATGGGGTAGGAGCACGGAAATGTGAATTTTCTCAATGTTTCAGGAGTAGTACCAAATAAAGACTGCCTGAAGATAATGCATCCTCAAGTATGTTCTGAGAGCCAAGAAAAGGAACAAAACCAAAAAGGACCCAGAAGACAGCATCCACCATAAAAATCACATCGGGATAATTATCATGAAGTTTGGCTTCAAGTATTGGCTCTGCCCCAAACTCATGGACAGAACTCCTCCTGAGAACCACGATCTCTCAATTATCTTATTTGTAAATGGCCCTAATGAAACAGTATTTTTGCATGAAAAATGGAAATAAAAAGCCTCTGAGAAGAGACTATGCTCCACAAATTTATTATCATCAGGGAAAACATGAAGAAACTACAAGTTATCAAGTTGGTTTCATGTGAAAAATACCAGCTCGGGGTCAGCCATGCCACATCCGTGCATGTCACTGAGAGCAAATCACTCAGCCACATTGGATCTTGGTCACGTCTCTTGTGAAATTAGGATAATTGTCCTTAGATCAAAGCCTTGTTTGTATATCAAACTAAATAACTTACTCAAAATAATTTTATAATACCAATCGCTACACAAAGGCAAGCAATTCTTTCGGGAACCATGAGATATCATTTGTAATACAAGATAATAACAACACAGTCAATGATGAATAGCATTCACATTCAAATATCTCAGTGGTGGTGAGAGGTAGACTTGCCACAGATGTCACATCTGGTTTCCTTATTGTTCGGATGAGTCACACTTAATTTTAAACAGCAAGGCAGTTCTGTGAACAAAGGAAGTGGTCTAGGAGATCACAACTCTGCTGGCCAAAGAATGTCTAACTGCCATATGCTAGCCAATGGAACAGGGAGAAGATGCATGGCCACCACTGGCGGGGTGGGGAAAAGATGTTGCTAGAGACTGTGGCTGAGGCAGTTTCAGTGAAGTTATGGGAAATCTTTGTGCTTTTCCCATGTGGTCTTCCCACATCCTCACAGACCCCCATGGTGGGGCTCTTGGGAGAGATGTAAAGTAATAGGCAGGGGCAGGAAGGCAGATAGAATGTAGGAGACAGGAAGTGGAGAGGTACCAAGGACAAGGATGGGGGAAGATTGGGATACAAGGGAAGAACAGAGCTCTGGGAAAACAGGAATCATCAGACAGTGCTGCTGCACACACTCTACTTGGACTGGGGTACTTGGGTGTAAGCCAAGAGCAGAACAGTAGAAAAGTCACTCAGCAAAATAATCCATGTGGGCTAGTCACAAGGACATTTCACTTCTGTATGTGTCTAAAACTTCAAAATATCTAGAAGTTAAACTGTAGAAGTTAAACTTTACATGACTAAAAATCTATTGCACACAAAGACTTAGAAGTTTTGCACATTCATTATCTTGGTAACCTTTACCTTTTCTCTCTTGAAAGCCATATATTCTTTGGTTGGATCTCTTTTTTCTCTGTTACCACGGCCCTTTATCCTCTAACCTCTTTTTGGTCTTACCTGACAAAGTAGATGCTCAGTGCTCATGAAGTCGGCCCCGTTTTTATTTCAACTGATACCCATATTCAAAATCTCGAACTCAGAACCCCATTCACACCATGGAGTCTAATTTTTAACTGCTTACAGATCTTCTTTGATTTCCATTGACCTTTACATAAATCTGGTTTTTCCAAAATTCCCATCATCCCTCATGAGACAAATGTCTCTCCTTCTCCTCACTCTATTTCCAATTACACCGCTTATCTTCCAGGCCAGAAATCATGTGGTTATCAAGGCTTTCATTCAACATATCTCTCCCTATTTCACAACATTAATACCACACACGCGTAGATCTTCCTTATCCCACATATAAGCTACTGTAACAGCTTAAATTCATTATCTTTGTTTTCCTAAATCATTGTGTGTATTGTGTCACCTTCCCATTCAAAACACTGTAATAGTTCTTAGAAGATCTTCTACAGTTTAACTTTAGATATCAACATCTTACTTCTCATTACTCATGACATGGTTAGAAATCAATAACCTTTTTATAATTAAAAATAACCCTTAAAATAATAACATTTTTAGGGCCCCTGGGCGGCTCAGTGGGTTAAAGCCTCTGCCTTCAGCTCAGGTCATGATCTCAGGGTCCTGGGATCGAGCCCCGCCTCGGGCTCTCTGCTCAGCAGGGAGCCTACTTCCTCCTCTCTCTCTCTCTCTCTCTCTCTGCCTGCCCCTCTGCCTACTTGTGATCTCTGCCCGTCAAATAAATAAATAAAAATTTAACAAAAAAATAACATTTTTATAATTAAAAAATAATACTTTTAAAAATAAAAAGTAAAAACTTTTTAAAAACGTTTTTATTGAGTTTCCATTATCTGTTGGCACTGTGATAAACTGGGCTATGTGTGGCACCCTCCTATTCTCTGGGGGTTTAAGACCTACAGAAATGTGGGTTAACAGGGCAGCTCCTTGCTACCCTAGAAGTATGTAGATGGATCCTGAGAATAGGGACTTAATAGAAACTTGGGCCACAAAGGAAAATTTTTAAAAGAAGTAGAAGAATGAGCTGAGTCCTAAAAAGACAAATAGGAATTAAGTGGGAAAGATAAGAAATGAAGACATTTTAGGGATGGGGATCGGTAGCTTGAGCATACATGGTATTTTTAAGGAATCTCAAATTGCTTTTTTATGAGTGGAGTACACAATGTTTAGCTATAAAGCTACAGAGGTAGGCTGGGGTCAAATGATGAGAGAGACTAAGAGATATTCATTTTATGCTGAAAGCAATGGGACTGTCAAAAGATTTTAAGTAACAACAAATTGCATGGTCATATTTGTGTTTCAGAAAAATGCCTGGAAACAGAGTTGAAAACCCCTGGAAGGGATGATACTGAGGTAGAGAAACCAAGTTAAGAAGTTTGGGTTTCTCACAAAGTCTTGGGAAAATTTACTGCTTAAAACAACCCTTACCACCACCATCACAGGGGAAAAACAAACAAACAAAAAAACCCACTCTTATTCACAGTCAGTGTGTAAATCCAATGGGCTAATAAAATTATTGCTGATAGTGAAGACGTATTAAAATTTAAAAAAAATCAAAATATGGGTCTACTTTGCAAAACAAAGAGATCAGCATTTCATAAGTTGTAAGGAAAAATAAATCCTTTGAATTCAGTAACAGGCTAGGGAAATGCCCTCTAATTCCCATGGTTTTCTCTTCTAATCTGTTAAGATAGTTTTCTCTTGTATTTTATTCATAGATAATTAAGAATAGAGATTCATTAATTTATGTTCCATTATATTCAGGTTTTCAATAAAAAAAATGGAGCTGGGGAATGCAGATTCTACTTCATAAGAGGATTTAAAAAATAAATTACTCTTAGTTTTTAACTCCTTGCATATAATATAAACCATATGTAAACAACACTATGCAGAATCCAGATTAAAGAAAACATTCACTGTGTTGAACTGTTGGATGTGTATGTTGTTCTGAACATTCCTCCCCCATTTAATTCCTGCAATCTGTCTGCCAGTATAGGCTTCTTAATCATTTGCCATACTGTGTTTTCATCTGAAAGACTTACATATATTTTATAGAAGACCAATAGAGAGCCAGCACCATAAGATATTTAAATACACTCTGGTAGATCAGTATCATCACTACCTAAGAACTACTTAGAAATAAAAATTATTGGGCCCCACCCAATTCTTAGAGAATAAGAATTTCTAGGGTGATGGCTCAGAAATCTGTATCTTAACAAGTTTTCCAGATGAGTCTTATGTAGCTTTAACTTAAGAAACACTATGGAAAATGATCAGTCCTAAAGCAGGACAATTGAAAGGCACTTCATTAAAAAATTAATCTTGCTGCTGTGAATGTCTGGATTTTTAAGATAACCACAAATACCAACTAAACTTGTACCAAACCTGTATTGTCTCCAGTTGAACCAATTATGTCTTCTTAATCACGTAACCATGAGCCACAGGAAATAGACCCCGCTAAGCTTATGTTACCTACTCCTGAGACTCCTACATCACTAGAGACCTGATCAGCTCATCCAACAGGAGAGATCAGCACGTTCAATAGAAAGTACATTTAGGATAAGAAATGAAGTTCCTCAGTATGGACATTGTTTTTTTAAATACAAATTACCCAATAAAACTCAAAGGCATAGTATTTTCAATGAGTTTGTGAGAATAATTGTTGGTCACATTTTTTTCTGGGCCATAACAAATATTCTTATTTTGTAAATTAGTTGTTTGATACTGACAATTACAATAACTTAACCAGGGGTATAATGTGCAGAAACCGATTAGAATGCATTACGAATTAAGAGACAAAGCATTTCTTTTTCTTGATGGAAATCAAATAAAAATGTCAAACTGCTGCAATCAGACATCCTAGATATGAATATTCATTGGCAACTGTTCATGGCAGATTTATGAATTCTTTCACCTGCTGTTAGGAGGAAAAAGGAAAACATTAAATTGTCAAATAAAGCTATTAACATAAGCTAAGAGAAAAAAATATATACACAGATGGATGCTGATCTTGGAATTATGCAATCTTACCAAAAAAAGACCTATTTCTTTGATATTTTGAAAACATTAGCTTTATGCCTGCAGATTGCAAAGGTCTGAGATTTGAACTCCGTATCCACAATCAGCACTATGTCTTGTGGT
Organism: Mustela nigripes; assembly: GCF_022355385.1. Taxonomy (NCBI): domain Eukaryota; kingdom Metazoa; phylum Chordata; class Mammalia; order Carnivora; family Mustelidae; genus Mustela; species Mustela nigripes. Next base: position 189,488,957 of record NC_081558.1, read on the forward strand.
TTATGGAGGACAGGGAAACCAAACATTGATCACCTTGTCATGGTAAAGCTATGTGTAAAGATACTCATTAACAATCCAAGTCATCCTTAGAACGTCTGCCTCATTTCTTCAGCAACGTTCACATCAACATCCACACACACACTGAACTATTTTGCCCTAAAGAAAAGCTTTTGATTAAATTAGACAATATCATTTAAATGGATGGTAACAAACTACTTCAGTGGATTTGTTTTCAAGGTTTAGTAATGAGAAACCATATAAAATGTTTGTTTAGGCATGTTAGGTTACTTACTTAACCATGTGTGAATTTCAGTTAATTTGTGGAACACAGTTTTCATGAGCATTTTTAGTGCTTCCTGATTATTACCAGGGTTGGAATGCTACAAAAACATAACATTTCCTGAAGCACTTCAGCACTTTCATTTATAGCCAAGGAGAGGATGCACAGAAGGAGTAAAAACTACACTTCATATATTTCATTATTTTCTCACATACAATTTGATTCTTGTTTGGTTCAGATGTTTTTTGGCTTAACTTTTAGATGCCTTTCTAAAGACACAATTTTAGATGCCTTTCTCTGACACAATCTTTTGAAGAGTTATAGAATTATTTCCCCTTTTAGTTTATGGCTTAAATAAATACATATTTAATATGAATGGGCTCTTTCATGTTAATTAGTTGAATAAAATAGTAATGCAACTATTAGGCCAAGAAGACTTTGGGTTGTATTAACATCCAATAGTCCTAAGATTTCAACTAATCTTATTTGGCACAGCAATCGTGGCATTTTTTTCCACAAGACAAGACATTTGAAGACAATTGCAGAGGTCTGAAATGTTACTTTTCCCCAACTATGCCAACAAGTTAAACTAGAAGTCATCTGAATATATTCCCAATACATCGATTTGGTTGACAGAACCAAAGTCAATGGCACTGAGTTCTTAAAAGTTTGCATTATCACAGTCATTCATTGTTGGTGGAAGTGTAAGTTAATGTTGTCTGTGGAGGAAAATTTGCTAACATTTGTTATGGAGGATAATTCATCCAACATATAAAAATTAAATATGCATATGCCATTCATACCAGCAACTCCATTTCAAGGAACTAAACATACAAAAGTTTTCTACATTCAAAAGTATTCATCGCATCACAGTTTGTAGCAGGAAAAGGATTGAAAGCAGTCTAAATGTCTATTGATTGGGGACAGGTAAATAAATTATGGTTCACCCACACGATGGATTATTTGAAGACATTGAAAGAATGAGGTTGTTCTGTATGTACTAATGTGGACTGATCTTTAAAGTGTATTTTTTTTTTAGAAGATTTTATTTATTTGAGAGAGACAGAGAGAAACCACACAAGTGGGGAAGAGGGGCAGAGGGAGAGGGACTAGCAGACTCTGTGCAGAGCATAGACCCGATGCCAGGCTCAATCCCAGGTCCCTGGGATCATGACCTGAGCTGAAGGCAGACGCTTAAGTGACTAAGCCACCCAAATGCCCCTTAAAGTGTATTTTAAAATTAAAACATCAAGCCACAAAATTGTGTATAATATGCTCTAATTTTAATGTAAGACCCAGAGAGATAGAATCTATTTTTTTCTGTTTATCATCTATGTAGGAGTCTAGGGTAGGCAAGAGACTCAAAGCAATGCTCATCTCTACTAGGTGAGTGGTATAGGAATATACACTTTTCATCCTAAGACTTTTTGCATTTTAAAGATATTTATCATGTAAATGTACTAGATAAATAATTTAAGAAATAAAATTTTAATTGCAAATAATTCATTTTCAAAAGTAAGGCACAGTATAAAAGAGTATGGATTAAGGTAGACATAGAATAAACAACCATATCCTAAAGATTAAAATGTTGTGCATTATGAACAGTTAGGGAATATCCTTCCAGTGGCCTTTCATTGTTTAGTTTTTTAATCCAATGGGCTATATTTCATATCTCAAAGTTCTGCCACCAGTGCTACACTTTCAGATTTGAATATACTATTGGCCTTCTCCCAAAATTGCACACATGCAGACACCCACAGATTTGCAATAAATTCAGGGAACTTATTTATCGTAACCACTCCAAGGCCATCCATGGATCCCTAATGCTCCATGAATCTGGGGATGACAAACCTTATTTGAATAATGACACAAGGTAGAAATTAAGTATCATTCATTTTCATTCTCAAATCCTGTACAAAGAATGACTCTAATAACCAGTTTGAACAAGACTTCAAGAATAAGTACATGTGTTAAATTGAAATTTGTGATTATAATCTAAGCCCAAGTAACTTCTGAAAAGCAATACATTTACAGTCCCAAGTGGCCATCTTACCCGCTTCCTTTTACTCACTATCTTGGCAACATTTCTGTCATCTCTGAAAAAATTGTTCAGGGGGAAAGAAAACCACAATATTTAAATATTAAGAAAGTGTTACTATAGTCCAAGAGTTAAAGAGTAACAACATGGAGGTTGTATGTTTTTAAAAAGATTACTTGATACTACTTTCAAGGGTGTGATGGGGCTTGATATTAAGATACAAATTCAATATATATCAATCCAGAAATAAACAAAGATATTAGCTCTTCAAATGCACACAATTACTTAACAATTACTCTAAATTTAACTAATATATATTTCCCAGGAAACTGCTGATAATGCTTTTATGTACATGTATATGAACTTTCTTTTAGTATTATATTTACAATAATCATGACACTTTAAAAATAATAAGAGTGACTACAACATCAACTGCTAAATACACTGGCAGAGTATATAGATGTATTGGCTAATGTAAATTTTATAATTACTACACTATAATGAAAGATATTTAATCACACCATACATATGTTATTCTTACACAATATCACTGTTCTTTCAGATTGGGGCTGTGTATATGGAGGTTTCCATCAGTTATTTTTATGGGTTTGTTTGAGCTTCTCATATTCTCTGTCTTAAAACATTTGAAACATAGCATAACATCTCTTTCCTTTGACCTCTTCTGACAAATTAAATATTCAACAACCCTGAAGCATCCATTACCCTTGAGATGACATCATGATCTCAACAACATTCCTTTAGGCAAATCAACATAATTAACGCACATCTAGAACATACAGAGCTTCTTCTTAGACAAGGCAGTGAGAGTCTCTGCTATTAAGAGGTCAAGATTAGGTTTAAAGGGTACAGGTTTTAGATTCAGCACTTTACTTAATGTCTGGGTAACAAATATAATCTCCCTTTAATTAATAAATGCAGAAAGATGAAGTTATAAAATCCATATTTATAGGGTATGATGGGAATTAATATTCCATAACATCTACTTTGGATATCAAGGCATTTACCAAAATACCTTTCCCCCCAGTTTTTTCAAGGAGTAAAGGTAGCTGATAGGTAAACTGAAGCACTTCGTAATAGGTATCCCACTTAAGGGGACAAAGGGATGTGCTCACTCATTATCAATGATAGTGTTACTGGTGTATCTGATCATACAGCTAGACTTCTTAACTCAGGTCTTATTTGTAGTGGATTTCAGATATTCTAATGATGTCCTAATGACTATCTGAAAACAACAATAAGAACAGTAACAATAATCACAAACAAGCCCTTATAGAGAATTTGTTCTGGGCCACGCACTATTCTAAATGTTTTTAGATTATTTAGTTCACTTACTTCCTTACAGTCAATGGAGGTAATATTATTATTCTTTTTTAAATATTTATTTATTTATTTTGAGAGAGAAAGAGCACAAGTGTGGGGGAGGAGGGGCAGGGGAAGAGGGAGAGAGAAAGAATCTCAAGCAGACTCCCTGCTAAGCATGGTGCTCGGCTGGGGGCTGAGTCCCAAGACCCTGAGATCATGACCAGAGCTGAAATTTGGAGTCAGATGCTCAACCAATTGAGCCACCCAAGCAGCCCTAGAAGTAATATTATTAACTCATTTAGAGATGAGGAAAGTATGGTGAAGAGGGATTTACTTATCTTGCTCAAGGTCACAGAGCTTGGGGAGAATTTAAATCCAACCCAAGGAAATTTACACATGTAAACACTACTAAACTATGTTGGGCATTATAGAGATGTTTTAAATCACCTTATTTTTATTATATTATATTATATTATATTATATTATATTATATTATATTTTCCAAAAGAAAGATTACAAGACTAGAGGAGTGATAATTACCTATGACATCATCCAACAGGTATTTCTAAATTACTATTGGGTATTGTGGTGGATGCAAATTAGAAAGACCTGAATGACAACCTATATGAAATTTGAAGAACCTAATGCAAAAAGCAAGTTTTCTGAAAGTGCTCTATTATTATAAACCATTTCCACTTACATCAAGTAAGAAAATTGAAATATAAGAGACACAGAAATTTTCAATTGTTTCTGTAACTCTCATCTATATATTCTTATAACATTAGCAGTTATAAAGATATATTTAAAGCAGTGTTATTTGACTATTTTATAATTTTACTCTACAGTTTGTTTCTTTCTGTTAACTTAAGTCTAAACAATGTTCAAAGAACTTCCCTGACCCATTTCTATTTAAATGCCCCTAAAGTCTGTAACAGTCTGCTTTTCTGACTAACCTTCAGATTATCTACCATGAATCCTTTCCTGAAGACTTATGTATAAATGATTTTAAAATATGTGATTGAAAATACTCACTTAATATCAATTATGCCCAACTGTATATTCATATTTTACTGAAGTTTTTATGTATTATTTCTTGAAGGCTGGTTGTCAGATTTAATTTTTTCATCATTCCAAGCAGCTCTAATATAATTTTCTCCATGAGGGAAATATTCCATAATTGTGCCATACAATATAGTTGGCACTAGACACATAATGGCTATTGAGCACTTAAAATGTGACTAGAGAGACTGACAATTGAATTTTTAATTTTATTGACTTTTAATTAATTTAAATTTAAAGTTAGTCACATGTGGCTAGTAGCTGCCTATTAATAATGTACATCTATAGTGATGTACGCAGAATAGATATTTAATAAGTTCTGTGGAATAAATGAATGAGAGAGTGAATGCATTCACAAAACTTTACAGGTTCCTAAGAAATATCTATCCGTACCCAAACTTTAATTTTCAAAATTATGACAGATCATTTACGGAAGCAAACCTTCTGGAGATTTACAAACTTAGAATGATAAAGTTAGCCTAGGAGGATAGTCTCCATCATTCCGCCATTCAAACTCTTACTTGATAAATAAGAGACAACTGAGTCCACAGAAGAGAAGTTTTCTTATTTCAAAACTAGATTGTGAAGAATCAGGACAAGGAACTCAGGTACTTTTGTTCTGAGGGCAGTACTACTTGCCATAATATTCTAAAATTTCATGGGTAATTAACCTCTGTATATGATCTCCCTGTGAGACTGTAAATTTAGTCTAGTGTTTTGTTTTGGAGTTGCCTGGAAGCAGAGAGACCCCAAGGCAAGCATTAGAATGTAGGTGGTTTACTTGAGCTACTGTTATGAACACCACCAACAGGAGAATGAAATAGGGAATGTTACGTATCACAGTGAAAAGTATTATCAAGACAGATACTATGGGCACTAAAGCGTAGTCCTGTGAGGAAAATTCTGGATGTAGTTTAAAATGCATACTTCAGAATTATCCCAGTTTTGCAAAGGAGGGAGTTGGCGTATTTGTCTGCTCTGATTAGCCAAAACTCCCAGGCTTTTGGAAAAATCTGTAGAGCTCAATGATGAAGTAAGGCCAAAGACATATTGGTGGGACACCTCCAGTTTGTGTTCTTGTGTTCTACTTAGTTTTTAGTGCAGATTCAAACTATAGTAGTTGTTCAATCAATAAGATTACATATAGTTCTTTTTATCATTAAATCATAGAATCTTCACAAAGTAAGAACTTTAGAAGATAAAGTACTTTGTATCCCAGGAGCTAACATAGTGTCTAGCACAAAATAAGTGATTTCCAAATTACTGTCATAACTTAATCTTGTCAACATAATAGACAAAAGAACAACATAATATTTTGATAATTTATAGCTTCTACTACTCTCAGCAATAAATACTAATTGATCGTTAACTACCTATTTCTAAATAATTGTCATACATCAACTTATTATTCCCACCACAATACTATGTTAAATATACTATTTATTATCCTATCATACTATAATAAAGAATAAATAGTTTTTAATGCTTTCTTTTGAAAAAACTTGTGTACATTATGACATTTTGAAATTAGTATTTATAATTTAATGCATTATTTTTATTTCTAATATGGGATTTCTTTTATATTGGGATCATTTTTGTTTTTTAAAGCTGGAGATGGAAGCCTACAGACTTTGATTTCTCTTAACCATCACTATGTTTAATGTTAGCTGCAAAATTAGTTGTTTTCTGAAGTATACAATACAGATATGGCCATGAAAAAAAAATCAAAGTTTGGAAGAACACATGGAGTTGGAAAAAAAAAATACTACTTCTCCCCTTATTTTTCCAAAGAAGAGAGCGCTTGCTATCACTACCTACACTACACACTGAACTCCGAGTAGATACAGTAGATGTGATGCCTACTATATTTCCTTGACTTTATTTTATTTCATTTTTTGAAGAAGAAAATCTTTTTATTAATCACAACATGAAATTAATTTGACATCCCATTAGGATCAAGCCTTGATAAATAATGCTGTTATGAAATTTACACCCATTCTGGAGGAAAATATTACATTATTAGGCCTCTTTTAGAAGGTTTTTATGGAATGATTTTAGTAAACCTTTTCTTTTTCAACAGTAAATAGCATGTATTTTCAAACTGTGCTAAAAAGCACTTAGTAAAATAACTATAAAATCTATAATCATTAACAACTGGCAGGACTAGGACTATTCTGTTAAACATTAAGAACCATATTCCTGTTTTAGCTGTTACATCAATGCCCCTTTTTCATTGGTAAAGCAAACACTTTCTGGGAGTGCCATGATGATTAGTAAGTTTCCTCAGTTAATGATGCTTGCTTCCTCAAGGCTCAAATGAGTTTCCTCCCCAGTTTTACTCTCCTGGAGTAGAAACAAGTAACTTTGGGTTTTGTATAGAAGGAGGCTAATATTTTGAAATTCTGCTATTGAAATTTTTTAACTGATAATTTACAAAAGAAATGAATTATTATAGGAATAAGTCTGTGAACTACTCCCAGTTTTGAAATAAAAAGGCTTCAGAATAACTTCTCAAACTTACCTTTCCATTCTGTAACACAACTTGGGAATCCTAATATGTCTGATCCGCATTGCCGTAATTCCTCTATCAGCTACATTTTGCCCTCAATAAGGGTTAGGATTGTGGTTTCAAACAACTTTTGCATAGAAAGCATCTTTAAGTAAGTTTTCTTTTCATTGAATTGAGATTTTTTTTTCACGTAGGTGCCTGTGGAAGGCAATGTAAACATACACACACATATATATATATACACATTTGCATATCCATGTGGGTGTGTATGTGTATTTTTTATTTTTTTAAAGATTTTATTTATTTATTTGACAGGCAGAGATCACAAGTAAGCAGAGAGGCAGGCAGAGAGAGAGAGGGAGAAGCAGGCATCCTGCTGAGCAGAGAGTCCCATGCGGGGCTTGATCCCAGGACCCTGAGATCATGACGTGAGCTGAAGGCAGGGGCTTTAACCCACTGAGCCACCCAGTCACCCCTGTATGTATGTGTTTTTAAAATAAATTAGTTTCAGGGCTCTTGGGTGGCTCCACGGGTTAAGCATCTGCCTTCAGCTCAGGTCATGATCTCTGGGTCCTGGAATCAAGCCCCAGGGCAGGCTTCCTGCTCAGTTGGCCGCTCATGCTCTCTCTTTCTCAAATAAATAAATAACAAACAATTAAAAAAAAAATAAAGTAAGTTACTTTTACCAGTAGAATAAAACTAAACTACAGGGACAACTCTGAGAACAGGTTAGTCTTCCTCACACTCCTCTAGGATGAGGAAGGCAGGTACAATTCTCCAAGGGAGGTGATGAGGCTGTGGTAAGACTTTTCATCATCCAATGGTCTGGCCCTGCCAGGCCTCACTACCACAGTGATATGCACATCTGCTTCCTCAGAAGCACTGGCCTCTAGAGACATGTCTGTCAGAAACAAGATGTTAATGGTTGAGCAGCGACGGCTGTTTGCAATCTTTTGGTAACTCTCTCCACTTTACGTCCAATCTTGGTATCAAAGTGATCATCATCAAGCTCAAGAATATCTCAGTTTGTAGAATGACCAAATAATAGCTCTGGGCCTCTACATTTCCTGAAGACAAGATATACACCTTCATTCCAGCCTCAGTCCATTTCCTGACTGTTCATTCCAGCCTCAGTCCATTTCCTGACTGCGGGAACTACATCCTCAAAAAACTCTGTTTTCATGCCCCCAGCTGTGAAGGCAGCTCTCCACAGACAGCCCTGCCTCTATCTGAGCGCTCTGGTCTTTTGCTTCAGAGACATCTGGCAGCACACGTTATCCACCACAGCCTGGATCATCCGCTGCAGGTCATCTGCTCCATTCCCAGATGTGGCAGATGTGACCAAATGGAAACTGCTGATAATTAAACGAATAAAACTAAAATAGATAAATTGGGGCAGTGGTTTCTAAAGCTTGTACCAGCATAGCTTGTTCAGCTGATTGTGCACATCTTTTCTCAGGATCACGTTCAGTGAAGAGATTTCATGTTGGTCACTTGAAATTCATCATGGCGGGAGTAGTCACACCATAGGAATCCTCTGTGTTACAGACCGAGTTGACCCCTTCTCCATCCTCTCATTAAACAGTAAGCAGCACCATTTACGAGTGTACCGCCACATGGTCAAGACCATGAGACATCCCAGAACTCATAACTTATTTAATTTAACATCAGATAACAGAAGCAACTTCACTTGTGCAATGTATAAGAATTAGGTGACCAAAGTGTTTTTTTCTGGAACCACAACAACAGAAATACCCACATGAATCCTAAGATGAGGTGTTGCTTTCTTTAATACTGTCTCTACAGCCTGAGGAAGTAATGATGGAGATTAGGATTGTCCAGACTGACATTTTTATTGCAACTAAATCTTTTTCTCTTTAACCCTGGGACCATCACAATGTTTCCAATTTTTATTTTGTTAAGAAATCATTAAAAAATCTCTTGTCATCTCCCAACCTAATTTCATGACTGAAAGAACATTTAATACTAAGAAAAGTAAAATAAAAATATCTAATCTCTAAATACATTACAATTCTTCCTAGGAAAGAAAATTTTGCAGTCCTACACTACCATTTACTACGTATTAGTATAAGCTTTATCACAAGCTGGCTGAGTACTTTGGAGCCCTCACACAATAATTATATTAATTTTTCTTAACAATAAGTCATCAAAAGAAGCATATTCTGAAGAAAAAAAAAAACAGATAATATCAAGCTGTGAACTATGTTGAGAGCGCTTCAGTTGCCAGACGGAATACTTAGTTGCACTGACAAAGACCATGGGGTGTCTGTATCTCTCTTAGCTAAGGATGACTTTTCAGATTATCTAAATTTGTGACTTCCTTCTCTCAGCTCACTCAAGTACATTTCTTATAAGAAAACATTTTTCAGTATTATTTTTATACACAGACTATATGGCAACCTCCAAACACAAGTATGTAGTCTCCTTTCCAGTTATCTTTCACTAAAATTAACAGTTATTTTAATTCATCCTTAGTCTCATGTACATTTCACTCAGTGTGATCCTTTCTGTGTGTTGGTAACATGTAGTTTCAGAATGAGCTACCTGAGAACTCTATCTAGAGACAAGGTAAACAGATTCAAGCCTGGCCTGATCAACCTGCTCTGGTAGCTGGTCTGGCATATCCTGATCAACACTGGGATCAACACCGTCCTGTGGCCTTCAAACTATGATAAATATTATTTCAATGTCTTTAAAAATGTTCATTTATCTTAAGTGATATTGGAGACTGGTATTCCTTAGGTATCACTTCTAGAAAACTACTGCCCATGTATTGAAATATTATTTTTCCCTTTCTGAATATGTAATAGGAACAGTGTTCCTGTTACATCACATCTTCTAATAAAAAAAGACACATTAAAAAAAATCATACAACAGTAGATCAAATAAGTAGACACAACCAAGTGTGTACTTGGCATATTTAACAAAGCTGACCAATAGCTCTAAATTAACACTGAATTTGCTCCTGTAAAGGAGAATTATTATTGACATTTCCAGCTTGTGGGGCCACTGAGAGTGAATAAGTTGATTGTTGTTCAATTATTTAATTAAGTTCCAGGAAAGATGTGAATCACGAGGCCTACCAGCATTAGCACTAAATTATAGAAACAGAGCAGTATTGGTCAAAAAGCGGATAGCAATGATCACGGAGAATATGTTATATATTGACTGTCTTTGTCTGCTAGCGTATTGACAGGGAACATGCAGAAAACTAATTTTGAAGTTTTTAATTATAATGACTTTTAAAAAGTATAAGGAATCATGAATAGTTCATAGAGCTTAAGCACATAGGCTATTTTATCTTATATGACCTCAGAAGAACAACTAAATAGGTACAAACATAATGAGCAAAATATTCCCAAACCACTCTTGGCCCAGACAACATACTGAGCATTGAGAATAATAAGTTGCTCTCATTAATAGTAAATTGAAGTACAATAGTCCCCCTTTATTCTGGTTTTCATTTCTGTAGTTTCAGTTAGCTGCAGTCAACGGTGGTCTGGAAGCAGATGGTCCTCCTTCTGAGGAGGAGAGGTCCCTATAGGTCAAGAGTAACCTAATGCTAGGTCACAATGCATGTGTCATTCACCTTGGTTCATCTCATCATGCAGGCATTTTATCATCTCACATCATCAAAAGAAAGATGAATACAGTACAAGAAGATATTTTGAGAGACCTCATTTGCACAACTTTTATTACAGTATATTGTTATAATTGTTCTATGTTGTTATTAGTTATTATTCTTAATTTCTTACTGTGCCTGAAGTATAAATTAAGTTTTATCATAGATGTGTGATATCATATCATATGAGGTTCATCTATATGTATATATATATATATACATATATATGAGAAAAAGCAGGAAATATACACAGTTTGGTCCTATCTGCAGTTTCAAGCACCCACTGGGATCTTGGAACAATCAATTCCCTGTGGATAAGGGGGGATTACTGTATTGCCCCTTGAAACTGTCATTTGGAGACACAAATGTGAAAGCACAAGAAATTCACTCATTTTTCAGGTTTTTAGATTTCTAAACATGTTAAGATGTTTACCATATGTACATTATGAATATAATCTAGCTAGTACAAATGGTAAGAATGTCTGCATGGTGAAATTTGGACAGAACTTCATATTCACCGCAGTAAGCTGTAAACAATCTATGTAAAATATTTCTTTTAGGGACCAGCATATGTACAAAGAATAACTATTCTGTTAATTACCAGTGTGAAAGAATAACTACTTTGTTAACTGATAGTAAAGTATATATGTTTAGTAGCTAAATCTGTATCTGTATCTATGTCTATATATCCTTTATGATCAACTGCATCTATCATAGAATGACAAACATGACCAACTAAGAAAAAGCAGTAGATCCAATACAATTTTATTTCTTAAAGTTTTGGTTTCATACTACATGCCAAAAAGTCATCACTAAATTAGGATACATTGCCTTGCTTCAACCACCATTAGGTTATAGCACAGAGCTATTGGATTAGAGGCAATGCGTTGTATTTGATTGCCCACTGCCAAGTTCAGGTGACATAAGTCATGTTCCACAATGTTAGTTCTAGACGTACTATTAAGAATTTTAACCAGTGACTTTGATGATTGAATTGTGAACACGAGTGAACATGATCTTTAATTTTACAGGTAAGTTATGGAGAATGACATCTCCAGCACTATAGAGGAAAAGAATGTGAATACAAAATAGCCTTAAGAAATTCTACAAGTTTTCAGAATTAATTATGATAAAATTCAAGAGGAACAAATCAAGGTCATCATAATACTGAAAAAAATTAAGGGAATACAAAAGTGAAGAAATGTCTATGTATAAACGTTTTTGAAGAAAGTCTGAAGCACCATGGAGGAAGGAGATCAAAAGTCAAATGGGTACACAATGAACTTTAACTTTTAAACTTTTTAACTTTTAAAGGGAGTGACAGACTTAGTTACTTGAATGAGGTAATAATAGTATAATGCTGTGGACAAAGGATTTGGAACAGGAGACTTGGGATTGAATCCAAGTGCCACACTTACTAATCTTGAGATCTTGGGTTAAGCCATTCTATATCTCTGAATCTCATTTGAAAAATGGACATGTTAACAATATCTAGTTAAACTAAAAACTAATTGGGATAATTTATGTAAAAATACATTGTAAATTTTAAATTACTGTTTACTACTGCTGATTTTTGAAAATAATTTTTATAAAGGTTATAGTCCCTCAAATTACAGACATTTTACATTATATAAAATTTTCAGAAGCTTTAAACATTTTAAGATTTTTAGATAACATACTCTATCAGAAGGGCTTAAATACCATTTCATTTTTTAAAATGTCTTAACCAGGGTTGCATGGGTGGCTCAGAGGTTTAAAGCCTCTGCTTTCAGCTCAGGTCATGATCCCAGGGTCCTGGGATTGAGCCCCACATCGGGCTCTCTGCTGCAGGGAGCCTGCTTCATCCTCTCTCTCTCGCTGGCTCTCTGCCTACTTGTGATCTCTATCTGTCAAATAAATAAATAAAATCTTTAAAAAAAAATAAAATGTCTTAACCATAAGGTAATTTCTAGAACACAGATGAGAAGTAAGCATTTTTAAATTGCTTTTAAAAAAAACCCAAAGTTTCATTTTGTTAACTATGGTATTGGAGTTTTAACTCTTGTTTTAAACCAAGGTTATTAGGTTCTGGAAGGCTATAAAATCTTTTATTTTCTAAGTTTCAAAAAACATGACTATATTTTCATCAATTTGAGAAACTGAGAATATTCATATAAGGTCCGGGCTACAAACAATTTGGATATTGTCTGAAAGGTCTCTCAGGGGCACCTGGGTGGCACAGTCAGTTCAATGTCGGATTCTTGGTTTTAGCTTGCGTCCTGATCTTAGGGTCGTGAGATGGGGTCCCACGGGGGGCTCCACGTTCAGTTCAGAGTCAGCTTGAGATTCTCAGTCTCCCTCAGCCCCTTCTGCTCAGGCTCTCTCTCTAGTGCTGTCTAAAATAAATAAATAAATCTTAAAACAAAATCTTTTAGCAGGCCTTTCTGGTTTAATTATTGGTCTTTTCTTCCTTTTCTTCTCCTCCTTCCCTTTTTCCTCTTCCTCTTCTTCCTTCTTTTTCCTCTTTCTCCTCTTCTCTTCTCTTTCTTTCTCTTCTCCTCCTCCTCCTCCTCCTCCATGTTCCTCTTTCTCCTCCTCTCCCTCTCTTCCAATGTGCTACCCCTAATCCATTGTTTTCACTAGCCTAAAGTTTCTACTCTGTGGATCTTTCGAATGAAGTAAATACATCATTATATTGCTAGTGTATAAAGACTTGGGTTTTTCTTCCTTCTTTAGTTTTAGGCAAAAGAAGGAGACCCTGGAGGAAAAGCCATACTTGTAGATTGAATGCCAAGAAAAGAAAATAGAATCCAATGCAATTCAACCTCACAAACTCTGCTTTCCAGAGACACGGATAGCTTTAGGTATATAGATGTAGGCATATTATAAGTATACACAATTAGAACCCCAAAATCCTATTTGGGATAAAACACTTCTGGAACTAATGAGATCCAGGTATAAGTAAAGCTCAGAGAAAAACTGCTGAGGAAAAGGCAGGGACTCAAGCATGTAAAGTTAAATTCAATAATATATAAACATTTTTCTTAAAAAAAAAAACTATACATGGTTTCCACTTACTACTGTTCCATGATCTGAACCCCACAGCCTTAATATGAAAAATCATTTCTCTTGATAAGGTAGTTTAATTTGCACATGTGGTTTACTACATATACAGATCTTTCTACATTTCCTGATTTATTGGTGTGAAAATTTCACTGATCCAGAAGAATTTATACTAAAATTGCTTGGTAATATGAAATCTGTTCAGGAAGATTAGAAAACCATATTATATGCCCAAGAGATTACACTATCATTTATAACAGTTGCATCCAAACTAACTCATATCTACTTAATTACAAACAACATTACATGAACCATTTTAACCCTAAACATGCTATTTATACAAATAATGTAAGTGCTGGGGGAAACAAACAAATAAAGATAACAAGGTCCCTTAGCAACAAGGAGCCAGAATTCTTCTAAGGAAATTAAGTTCACTAAGTCAATAAAATAACCTAAATCCCTTAAATTTATAACTTCTACATTTAATACATTCTACATTTAATACTGTTCAGTAATTCCACCATATTTTCTGCACCTGAAAGGATATCAGGTCTTTTGTTTTTCTTCTTTTTTCTCCTGCAATTAAACTCTTCTTGCTACCACATTAGGATATCCTAAATCTCCCCCATTCTCACTATACATCAAAGTTATGTTGTGTCCAACAAAAGCAAAGCTTTTTACTGCTTGTGATTTCTAGAACAATGCTTTTAAGATATTAATGTACAGGCCATTCACCTGGGGATCTTGGAAAAATGCAGGTATTAATTCAGCAGATCTGGGGTCTGGCCCCACATTCTGCATTTCTAATGAGCCCCCAGATGCTATGTATTCTGCTCTCAAATAGCAGCAAGCTCTTAGACACATGAAGAGGGTGTATTCCACCAAATCTATAAATCATCACAAAAGTTTTGATATAAAAATCTTGCAAATCTTAATAGTTCAATAAGAATACAAAAATAAGGTAGTAGGAATTATGACTGTATACTCAAGAACTAGCTAAGGAAACTGAACTAAGGAAAATTGCACTAACCCCAGAGGTCAATGCCCCTGTATTCCTGTCAAGAGGAAGTCATGATTTAAATTTCTCGTTAATACTCATAAAATATTTACAAGAGCAACAATGTAATGCACTATAGACGGGCTAGCACTCTACTTTGAGTCCTCTGGTACCTCTCAAACCTTCTTATGGAAGCTGATTTTGAATAAAACCTGACATTCATAATTATTCTATATTTTTAAAAATATTGCTATTAAAATCATCATTAAGGACAAAATTGTGAGCAAAGGCTATAATTGATGGCATTTAAAAAACAAATACAACTAATTAGAAGATACTATATATGAGATATGTCAAATGAAAATCCCGTAAAGATTGACTTGCTAGATTAATAGTAAACAATGTTACCTATTTTTGTTATCTTTAAATCTATGGAAAGAATAGACAGGTGGAATGAGCATTGGATTAGAGAAGGAGAAGCTCTGAAGTAAAACTAGCACTTGGATTCAAAGCCTCCAAGGCCTCTGTCCTTGAGCAGTTAAATTCAGGTAAGAAGTCACTCATAAAGAGCTAAAACAAAGAAATGAGACAACGCTTAGAAGATCCTTTTCTTTTTTTAAGAGTTTTCTTTTTTTTAAGATTTTATTTATTTATTTGACAGCGATCACAAGTAAGCAGAGAGGCGGGCAAAGAGAGAGGAGGAAGCAGGCTCCCCGCTGAGCAGAGATGCAGGGCTCGAACCTAGGATGCTGGGATCATGACCTGAGCTGAAGGCAGAGGCTTTAACCCACTAAGCCACCCAGGCGCCCCTGCTTAGAAGATCCTTAGCGCTGTGCCGGTGGTTAGCAACTGTAATTACTAGCTTCAATTATTATTATTGTTTTTAAATTCAATTAATGAACCTCTACTGTTTCATTAGTTTCAGAGGTAGAGTTCTGTTATTCCTCAGGTGCATGTAACACCCAGTGCTCATTACATCACGTGACCTCCTTCAATGTCCCCCACCCAGTTACCAGTATTCTTAACCATCTGAGTTTCTATGAAAATTACATAAACGAGGATGTATTTATAAAATGCCTTTAAAGTTCTACTCCTAATAAGCACAATAATAATATCGATTCCACCATTTGTTGAATACTTGCATCGTATCAAGCATCGTGTAAAAAGCAGTAAATAACCTTTGAGCCCTTATACATGTCCAAAGTTTATACTTTACATAAGAATGATCAAGTCCAGGGGCGCCTGGGTGGCTCAACGGGTTAAGCCGCTGCCTTCGGCTCAGGTCATGAACTCCGAGTCCTCGGATGGAGCCCCGCATCGGGCTCTCTGCTCAGCAGGGAGCTTGCTTCCTCCTCTCTCTCTGCCTGCCTCTCTGCCTGCTTGTGATCTCTCTCAATAAATCTCTCTCAAATAAATAAATAAAATCTTAAAAAAAAAAAAAAGAATGATCAAGTCCAGAAAAATACAGTGGTTTACATAAAATCCCTAGAGTTTAGGCACAGCAGAACTGGCATTTCCACCTAGATTTGTCTAACATTTCCACTACAGCGGTGTTTGAAGCTGTTCCTTTGTGGTTTTGTCGTCATCTGTGGAATGAGATTAATAATGTGGACCACATAATTTGTTTGGAAAACTAAATCAGATAATGACCACTGAAAAGCCAGTACAATGACTGACACAATGCTAGCAGCCAACAGACAAGCTCTACTTATAGTTGAGAGATGGCACAAATACTAAGTTTGAAATGGGCTCTGCTCCTACTAGGAAGCGCTATGATACGTTTTCAGTCTTAGACTTTGTCATCATCAGCTTCTCCTGTACCCTTTACCCCTGTCCATGCGGAGTTTCCCATCATGCCATTGATTATATTTAGCCAGATATAACATAACATTACTGTGGCAAAATAAGCATCCTGCCTTTTTGGGATTCCTGGCAGAATATTCCAAACACAACTTTACTTTTGCTGATGCTGTTAATTGCACAAATGCTCACGTCATCTTGTTTAGACTGTGGTTTCATCCTGTTTTGACTATCATGTTGCCCTTCTGCTGGGCTCCCCGTTGACAGACTTCAGCTGGTACAGACTGCGCCTCCGAGTCTGATAGGCATCAGCTGCAGCAAATAGACAACTTCTGCTCCAGCTAGCTGCCAGACACAAATTTGTATTAAATTGTACTTTTAATTCGCCGTAAGAAAATATTTTTAGATTTATGTATGCAAGATGTCTTCCCATCTCAAGCATTAAGAAATGTCTAATCCTCCATTTTCTCATACGTACTGAATGAAGTGGCATGAAAAAAACACCAATGGCCCTTTCTGTTACATGTTCCTCTGTGGTACCTTTTTAAAAAGCTACCATTTATCTTTCATTGGCACTTTTAAAGGCTGATGAAATTAGATTTATTACATGTACAGTAAAAAGAGAAGACAGGGATGTCTAAATTGTTAATGTTCTCTCCTAACAACAACAAAAAGTCATTGACTGGCCCTCACCCAAACAAATTCCATGAATGCTGGCCAGTTCAGTGTGGCTTTGCTGTAACTGTGCGTTCCATATTTTTGTGGCTCTAGCTTATAGGAATTATAAAGACCAAATTTCAGATATGTTGAAAAAATGCAGAGGAATTCTGTTCAGGTGCACAGCAGAGTGTTAGAAATCTCTGTGTGGAAGTCAGAAGCTCTGTCATCTGGGGTCACATGGGTCTCTGAGTCCAGAATGTTATCACATATCTGGAATAGTCCAAGTCTGTAATTGTTTCTATCTGGTTCTTCCCTGTTCCAGTGGCTCATGCACAGTGCTACAAGGTCTCAGTTCTCTAAAATGTTGCTTTTAATATGTTGTAGACACTTCCTTTTTGGGGGGGGCTACCTGGTTTACATTACCCCTCCTCTGTTCTTAACCTCACTCCTATTTCTGTTAGAAAAATATCTCTGCTCACTGTGTGTAGTCTTGATACTGTGGAAATCCATCTGCCTTCCTTCTACTACTATAACAGAATGGATCAGAGCTTTCTAGTTACCACTTAGTTATAGCTATTGAGTGAGCATGTGGTTTACATCAGACCCATGAGAGGCATTCCCTTCAGGGACTTAGAATCTTGGGCATGTGTCACAAAAACAGAAAAAAATAGTTGGAGTTTCTTTTCTTAATTAGAATGGCCCCAAGCAAAAAGTGGGTCATAAGTGGAACATACTTATTATGAATATCTTCCTGTAATTCCTACTTGTCTTTTATCCATGGCTTCCCAAATCCTGCCTTGTTGTCTCCAAATTTCCCTTAGAATATTTGAGCTCTGATTATAATTATAATATTTTCTTTTTCTTATTTTAGCAAGACTTGAACCAAAAACTCTGGATGCGTGCAACTCAGGAACTGTGCGTAGTGATATTTTCCTACTTTGGAATTTCTGGTTAGTATGATCGTCTGCAGAATGAAGTATCAATCCCTTAGGATCTGGATCAGCTCTATTCTCCAACATTGCCATCACTTTTACCCAAACAAATGCTTTACACTAAGTGGACTAATTTATTCTTTTGTGCACGTGTGTGTTTATGTATCTTTATTTACCTGAATAGGATACCCAGCACCCATTCCTTCCAAATTTCTTCCTTTTTCCTCTTATTTGAATCTTACCTATTTTCAAAGTGCAAACCAATTCCCCAATTCCTCTGTAAAGCCTTTTCTTTAGTATTAAATCCATGATGGTATCGTCTCTGTTCAAATTTTATAACAATCATTGCTGTATAGTGCTAATATTCAACTAGGTTCCTTAACAGTATTTACTCAACAAATTCTTGTATTTTCCTGTGTGCCTTATTTCATCAACTAGACTTTAAATTCTGCCATGGATGGGTTCAAAGTTTGTGTCCTATCGAATTCCTTCAGTGCTTACCATACTGTCCCATGAAATACTTTTTAAATGTGCATTTTGGTTCTCAATATTTAATTCCTCTTTGCATTTGGGGAATACTTGCTGTGAGATTTCTTCCTTTTTATATTTTCAAAAGTAATTATTTGGACGGCTACTTTCCTATGCTCTGCAACTTACATGTATTAATGATGTCACTTTTCTTTTTTAAAGCATTATACGTTAAAGAAAATGTAGATTGTGTACATAGTGGCTTCCGGTTGCAGTAAAGCAGAATGTTCAAATATTTAAGAAATGATCTTAGTTTGGTGGTTTTATGAACTGATAATAGCTAATGGTTATTGAACATACATCAAGTACCATTCAGCGCACAAAGTTCATATGGGGGTTATTTTTATCCACTATATTTACAGATGAAGAAACTGAAATTAATGATTTTGAAAAGCCTATGCAACAATCCCCAGCTAATAAGGGACAGAGTAAGAGTTAAAAATAAGTCTGCCTCCAGAGTTCTAACACTGAACAACAATGCCATACCAGCACTGTTGTAATTTCTGGACATATCAGCAAAGGACATTTTAAAATTAAACACACACACACCCACACACACACACACAATTATTTAAAAATTATCCCCAGTGATTATAGAGTAACTTTGTTTACATGGTAATTTATACAATGTGATTTTCACGGGAGCTAAAAAGACTGACTGACTGCTCTTAAGATACCAAGGCAGGTCTATGACTGAATGCTCTAAAAGACTAGAACTATTTCTTTTCAGAACACATAACTACGTAAATGCTAGACATTCTTTTATTCCCCAAAAGTACGTGGCATTTTTATGCAAAATCCCCAAAAATGGGCTTAAGTAATATATTTTTTGAATACTGTACAGCATGTGCATTCACATTTCATTAGGCGAAAAGTATTGCCCCTTTAGTTTTAACAACGCTGCACAGATACACTGGAAAATCCTCCAAGTTAAAGAACACTAAGAAGACAAGTCAACTAAATTCAAAGTCTGATACTCAAGTGGATCTTAGATGGAAAAAAAATGCCATAAGATATATTATTAAGACAACTGACAAAACTTAGATATAGGCTGTATATTAGATAGTATATGGTATGAATGTTAAATATTCTGAATTTGACTACACTATGACTACAGAACAGATTTTACTTGTTCTTAGGAGATAACCTTTGAATTATTTAGAGTAAGGGGATATGTTTTCTGCAGTTTGCCATCAAATGAGTCAACAACAATAGTAATATATTAATACTATGCATGAGTCGAGGATGCTAAAATAAGCCTGGTAAAATGTTAATTTGTGAGTCCAAGTCAAGGCAGTATGTGAACTAACTGCACTGTTTGAGATTTTCTGTTAAGTTTGGAACTTTTAAAAACATAAAAAGTTCATGAATAACTGTATATGATGGTAAGAATACTTTAAAATGGTTTACCTCTTTGGGATATAAAATATTTTTAAAATATCCCAACTCTTTTTGTATAAATTCTTTTATTTATATGAAGGAAATACCTATTAAGGTAGTTGATTCTTCTTATTTTCCTGTAAGTTGCTTAATGATTAGTCTGAAGTCACGTAGCACAGTGAATGCTTTTTATTATACGCATTAGGTAGTGTTTTAAATATTCAAAAAATCTGAAGTAGTTCAACTATGTATCAACTGTAATATTTAGTGTAAAGTAAGATCCGTCTTCTTCAACTCACTTTTCCTTGGTTTTATAAAGTTGCTTGAATGATAAACTATAGCATGGAAAACTATAGTAAAACACTGTAATAAAAATGCAGTATCCAAATACAATACATGTAGATGGTAACATGTAGATGACAGGAGAAAAGGTGTTTTGTCATAAAATAAAACATAATATAATAAATTTAATATACAATTCTATAATTATAGTCAGATAATTCAGTAGCCTGCTCTTAACAACTGATAGAACATTTTGACAGAAAATCACTAAGAATAGATAAGACTTGAATAATACTATCAACCAAATTGACCTAATTGATATTTGTAGTACACTCTACCAAAAGCAGAATAAATATTCTTGTCAAGCATGTAAGGAACATTTATTGAGATAGACTATATCCTAGTTCATAAAGTAGGTCTAAATAAATTCAAAATGATTCATGACTTACAAAATAATTTTTCTGACCACAATGGAATTAAATTAGAAATCAATAAAAGAAAAATACCTGGAAAATTTCCAAATATTTGGAAATTAAATAATATACTTCTAAACAATGTATGGGTCAAATGAAAATCAAAGGGGAAATTATAAACTATTTGGACTCTCTATGGGTAAAGAGAAGTTTGCGTGGACTAAATAAAAATGAAGACACAAAATACAAGCAAAAAGCTTAACAAAATAAAGCTATTAAAAGCATAGTCAGGGGCACCTGGGTGGCTCAGTGGGTTAAAGCCTCTGCTTTTGGCTCAGGTCATGATCCCAGGGTCCTGGGTTCAAGCCCCGCATCAGGCTTTCCGCTCAGCAGGGAGCCTGCTTCCCCTCCTCTCTCTCTGCCTGCTTCTCTGCCTACTTGTGATCTCTGTCAAATAAATAAATAAAATCTTAAAAAAAAAAGGCAAAGTCAATGTTTTTAAATAAAGATTTTTTAAATAGTTAAGAATTTTTTAAATAGTTAAGAATTTTTTAAATAGTTAAAGACTTTAGACTAACAAATTAGCACACTGGTTAAAAGTCATGAACAAGGTATTCAGTTAAGAGGATGCAAGTTCACTCATGAAAGGGCCAAAGTCAAGAATGTAAGGGCCAAAGATGGTGGTGTTGGCAGAGGATATATTTTTAATCTAAGATAGCATTGGGAAGAATTAAATCTCTGACACATGGGAAAACCTCATAAAATATTTAACTACCAGAAACGTATCAGAAATATATCATGCCAAACTGAAGTGCAGTGGAAGATCATAAAGGAAATCCCTCATTGATAGCTGCCAGGATATAAAGTGTTAATTACATCTTCAAAGTCATTTATTCAGTCCTGTAACAAATATATGCTGAATGACTATAATTTCTGTTCAAATAAATATTAATCAAACACAAGTAATAATTAAAAACAAATATTCAAATGGTACACCATTACTAAATACAAGATATAATAGAGATTGTTACTATATCTCAACTATCAAGTGGGGCAAAGCTGATTCCAGAATTAGCCCTGAGTTAGTCTCCTTGGTTCCAAATTCAAGAATTCCAAATGTCATTTCATGCTGTTTCTCAGCTATCTGCTTTTTGTCTTTTTTTTTTTTTTTTAAGATATCCTTTATTTATTTGAGAGAGAGAGAGAACACAAGCAGTAGGGGAGGAGCAGAGGGAGGAGCAGACTCCCCACTGAGCAGGGAGCCTGATGCAGGGCTCAATCCCAGGACCGTGGGATCATGACTTGAGTTAAAGGCAGACGCTTAACCCACTGAGCCACCCAGATGCCCATCCTCTTGTTGTTTCAAAAGGACTTCTCAGAAATTAAAAAGTCAAATGTTTTGTGTGTTTTATACATATAGGGTACATGGTCTTGGATTTTAGAATGTGAATTGCAGATAAAAACACAATATTTTCTTTAGAATAGGTACCATGGATTTTCAAAAACCAATTTAAATGAGCAAAAGTAAGGAACAAAATGGTAGAACTGTGTTGGAAAAGCTTATCATCACCCTTGACAAAGTACTGACAATATGGAAAACCCTGCATTGAAAAGCCTTGTATTTCATAAAGAAATTAATATGTAGAAAGCAAATTATGTGATTCTGGGAGAAATACAACTAAGAATCATTGTAGTATTTGTCAGACTAAACGTATACATCAATGATCATTCTACAACAAATAAAAACTGAATATATATGTTGTTGTGTGTATATCTATTAGTGACTATGACCTAAAATGCATTGTATATTGTGTTTGCATATATATGTTTGTGTGTACATTTATAAAATTTCTTATTTTATTTTTATTTTCAAATTATTTATTTGTGTGTGTGTGTGTGTGTGTGTAAGAGAGAGAGAGAGAGAAAGAGTGCATATGGTGGGAGGGGCAGAGGGAGGGAGAGAGAGAGAGAGAGAGAGGACCTCCAGCAGACTTCCCACTGAGTGTGGAGCCTGACCCTGGGCTTAGTTCCAAGACCCTCAGATCATGACCTGATGTGAAATCAGGAGTTGGATGCTCAAGCAACTGAGCCACCCAGGTGTCTCCTCTTGATTTTAAAAATGACTCACTTTATGTATCATATAGAATGTAACACCAAAAATTTCTATTTAAGCTTTGCCAATATTGACAAATTATTTTTTGGCAATATTGGCAAATATTTAAAATTTTCCTCATGTAATTATTTTAGATTATTTTTAAATTTTTTCATCATGTGATTTCCAAATTTTCAATATTTCAAGTAAGTTTTAAGATTTAGATGAGATAAGCATCAGGGCTCTAAACCATTCAGGAAAAAGTAACTTGTAACTTGTTTTTGTGGTCAACTCAATAATATATTTCTTGAGTATTCATTTGAACTAAGAAGTCTGCAATGTATACTGACAACTATCATAAAAATTGTTTCTTATTTATTACATATAAGATGTAATTTCTTCTGCTTTTACAAAATTGTGAATGTATAGACTTAGTTGAATTTTTCCAATAGATATTAAAACTTATTTTCCACTTCTTGGTCCATCAGAATTCTGTAAACAGCCACCACAAATCTCAGAAAAATTTATTTGTATTTAACAAAAGGGATTATCTCAATAATTTGAAAAACGGTTTGAGCCAATGAAGAGATTGCCTGTATTTGCATACATATACGAATCTTCTCATTGAGGAAGCCATATAATAAGCAGTGTGGACTAAATTCATAATTTAGGTGAATACAGTAACAAAATGACCAGTGGGTATTTGGATAGTTCTACTATTAAGAAGACAATAGGAACAGTGCTATTAACTTCGGACTCTAAATCTAACCAGCACAAGGACATAGTGGGCACTTTCAATTAATTTTAATTGACTGGAAGAATTAGACTTAAAACTTGTTTTTCTTTGAGAGTGGGTGTGCCTGTGCATGCATTTACAAGTGTACAAGAGTGAGATGAGGAGAAGGAAGAAGGAGAGGAGGAGATAAGGGAGAAGGGAAGAACTAAACAGGTGTGCAAGAACAGAGGACAGTACATAAGTGTGTGGGTGTACAAGTTAAGTGAGATAGGGATAACTTCTGTTGTGAGTTCACTTTTAATATATTCTCACCAGCATGTCAATGTGTAGTAGACATCTTTATTAATGTAGCCATACAACACCAATCAAGATCTAAATGAAAACTGCTGACTCTCTCAACACTCTTGTGTTTCCACATAACATTATGCCTTTTAAATGGTTTGTTCCTCATAATTCTCAGACAAAACACTCTATGCCACAAACTTAATTTTTCTTAAAATGTTACAATTTTGCTGAAATATCTGATAAGTGGTGGCATTACTACATACTAGTCTGTCTTTGGAGGAGGGGGCTGCATGTGTGATCCTGTCACACTTTGCCACCTGTTTCTCAAGGAGTAAAAGAAATGATAAAGAAAATTATTTTGTTGATATATCTAACATCTTCAGAATATATATTCAGACCTAA
Source organism: Mustela nigripes (assembly GCF_022355385.1). Taxonomy (NCBI): domain Eukaryota; kingdom Metazoa; phylum Chordata; class Mammalia; order Carnivora; family Mustelidae; genus Mustela; species Mustela nigripes. The sequence goes on from NC_081558.1 coordinate 189,513,358, forward strand.
TAGATATTTGAAACCACTTTTGGTATAAATGTTGGAGCTAAAATCTCATGAGGTAAATTTACTTGTTCAAGATCCCATACCTTGTAAAAGTTGAAAAGTCCTAACCCATTTCTGCACTTCCTGACCCTGAAACTGATTTTTTTTAAAGAATGTTTTTTAAGATTTTTATTTATCTATTTATTTCATAGATAGAGATCACAAGTAGGCAGAGAAGAAGGCAGAGAGAGGAGGAAACAGGCTCCCCACTGAGCAGAGAGCCCCACGCGGGGCTTGATCCCAGGATCCCGAGAACATGACCCGAGCTGAAGGCAGAGGCTTTAACCCACTGAGCCACCCAGGCTCCCCCTGAAACTGATTTTTGATAAGATACTTGCGTTCACACTTTTTGTCACACTGGATTTAAGAGACTGGATTTAAGACTCCCCAAAATTGAACCTTAGTCTATCTCTTTGTTCTTACTGTCCAAATTTGGATGAGTCTAACTGATACATTTTTGAAAAACTTCTGCTTTGATCAAGTTTTCCCTCAGATGAAGCCAAGTTTTATACCTCTGAAACCTGTCCTTGTACTAGAATTTTAGGTATAGCCCATCCTCACCTTAACAATAAAATGCCCTCTAATATTAATTTTGAACAAAAATTTCCATCTCTAGGCAGCCATTTTGTTCTTTGCCACCTCCCTGTCCCATCCTTCTCCACTTCTACATGTACTCATACCCTGTCAACGCCTGCCGTAATCATTTTTACTTGTTTATTTTTTCTTTACCTCAGATGGGTTTTTCTGCCTTTTTTTCTACTTATCCAAATTGTACCACCTTTCCAGGATCATATCAATTCCCAAATGTTTCTAGAAGCCTACCTCCATTACGTCTAGTCAACAAAGACACTTCCCTTTCTTAAGGGAGCATTTATCTTATATCACCATTCTATATAGCACTTTATGATGTATTAAATGGTTTCATTTTTCAATCATTTTATGTGTTTAGGTGTCGTCTCCACAATCAAAGTTGTTAATTTCTTTAGGGCAAATACTGAGGCTTACATAAATTCTGCAATCCTTGTCATTAATAGTGTGCTATAACTTCATATTGATTTTAACAATGAGCAGGAAATAGTCTGACATAATATCCAACAGCCCTCAAATTCTATGCTTATTTAGAGACACATTAAATTGAAAATTAGTTCAATAAGTCTTTACTTTCTTTGCGTATAATACGAAAGTACCTTAATTAATTCATTGACTTGTGTTAAATATTTTCAGTCTTATGTAGAGCATTTCAGAGTGAAAGCATTAAATGAAGTCAAAGTTATTAATTAATCTTACTGTGGTCATTGTACTTGTCTTCCCAACCTTCATTTTTATTAATTTCAACCTTCCCCTCATGTATAGCAATCATGTAATTTGAAAGGGATTGATTTCTTCTTTCTTCCTCCATTGTATGGATTGCTTTGACTAGTCTAAACAAATAAGTATTCTTTTCTATTCCAGTAAATTCCAGTAATCCTAGCCTGAGCCAGTGAGCATGCCTGGCTATAAAGCTGATCCTGTGTTGACCCATTCAGCACAAAATTTAGCTAATTTTGCTAAGACAAATTCTTCCATTTATAGGTACATGATCCAACAAGTCTTCTAAAAAGCTTAAGACAATTTATGTTGGAATTTCTATGAAATATAACACAAAGCACCCCAATGATAGTTTTTGTTTGTGATTTTTTTTTAAATTTTTTATTTTTTATAAACATATATTTTTATCCCCAGGGGTACAGGTCTGTGAATCACCAGGTTTACACACTTCACAGCACTCACCAAAGCACATACCCTCCCCAATGTCCATAATCCCACCCCCTCCTGTTTGTGATGTTTTAAGAGGATAATGAGAAGCTATTAATAATTTTTAACTCACAAAGATATGTGTGCTAAAGAAAGGAAAAAATGGCTGAAAATGGAATGATAGATAACACAAATTTATAAATGTAAAACAGGAGTCAGTGACTGCAATGGTCACCTACAACTAGTTGAGTCTTCAGGAAAAGATGATGAATTTAATATTATAGATATTTTTAAAGGAACTTAAAATCAAGGCCTCATTTTTTCTCTCTAGAAGAAACACATTATGTAATGTTATACCTAAAAATATAGCCTATACAAATTCACACCTTTAGATATTTTAGTAGATTTTTCACAATAATCCATATTGTTTATGTGAGAAGACTGCCTTGTAGATTTGTTAAAATCAGCAAATGTGTTTTTAAAGTTCTTTAAATAGATCATTGGACTTATCATATTATAAAATGCATATTTTTAATTTGAAAATATTCATTTTATTACATATACAAATAGTTTTGAGAGAGAGATAATGATTAAAAATATAAAATGCTCCACCCCCCAATTCTTACTAATCTACCAGGATGTTTTTGACCAGGATGCTTCTAAATGTATTCAATGTCTCTAGGTGTTCTTTTGTACATAACAGTAGTAATTGTGGTCAATATCTATTGAAGAAGACCTAAGTGCACTGTGCTGAGTGCTAGCAAAAAGAATGACTATAAGATAATGAGGATAATTCTAACGGTTATGCCACAGTGGGACTTTTGATCTATATTTTGGAAGTATGAGTAGAATAAACAGGCAGGAAAGGGAAACAGCATAAGCAAAGTCATGGAGGAGAGAACATTTTTGAAAAATTCTTGGACTGCTTGAAGGACGTGGGATGTGACAAAGTCCAGATTGTGGAAAATGCTAAAAATATTGTGTTTTATTATGTAAGCAATAAGGAACAAACAAATGTTTTCTGAGTAGGAGATAATATTAGATATTGCTTTGGAGAAGATATTCTGTTGGAGTTATGAAAGCTGGATTAGAAAAGAAAAAAATAAAAAGGGAGAACTCTGCAAAGAATTAGAGTAATATCAGCAAAAACTGAGCCCAGGGAAGTAACAGATGTTTCTGAGGTGCCTGACAAAACTGATAGGGGCTTGTCAGTTGTGAGGATGAGGAAAAATGAATATTACAGTGATTAAGGTCCACAGATACACAAATATTTCTTGCAGTAATCAAGATGGTGAATATCAAAGGAAGAACATGAATAAGGAGACAGATTGAGTTGTGGGTGTTCAGGAAACTGTGTTCTGGAAACCATTGGAAAATCTATGCTGGGACTTCAGAAAAGAGAGGCCAGGATTGAAGACATAATATCTGTGAAAGCTCCTCATTATACATGAAAATGAAGATGACTAAGGGTGTTGCCATAGGAAACACAGCATCTAAAAGGTGGTGGAGGGAAAAGAATTTGAGAAGAAACCAAGACAGGAATTGATGGAGGTGGAAAACAAGGATAAAGTACAGGGAGAGTCATGCAAAGGAGGAGTTTTTAGAAGAAATGAAGACATGTCATGAAATGCTGCCAGGACATCAACCAAGACAAAAAGTCTGAAAAGACATGACTGGGTTTAGCAATAACTAGCATTTTTGAGAGGACATTTTCAGTACTGAACCGAGAGAAAGGAAGATGAGAGCCAGATACCCATGAAAGCTGAGGAGGCAGAAAGTGCAAATATAGACTAAATGAGTTTTGGAGGTTATGGGAAGAAATCAAAAGGGAAAGTGATTTAGGGGAGGCAGGATTAAGGGAGGGTCTTTAATTGGATTGAAAGGACTCGGGCTTTTTGTGGGCTAAGAGGAAAGAGACAGGGAGGATGCTGAACTAGGAGATGCATGTAGGGAAACATTTTAAGATGACAATTTGACTAGAAAAAAGGTGCAAGGGACTACTGGGTATTTACCCCAAAGACACAGATGTAGTGAAAAGAAGGGCCATCTGTACCCCAATGTTTATAGCAGCAATGACCATGGTCACCAAACTGTGGAAAGAACCAAGATGCCCTTCAACAGACGAATGGATAAGAAGATGTGGTCCATATACACTAAGGAGTATTATGCCTCCATCAGAAAGGATGAATACCCAACTTTTGTAGCAACATGGACGGGACTGGAAGAGATTATGCTGAGTGAAATAAGTCAAGCAGAGAGAGTCAATTATCATATGGTTTCACTTATTTGTGGAGCATAACAAATAGCATGGAGGACAAGGGGAGATGGAGAGGAGAAGGGAGTTGAGGGAAATTGGAGGGGAGGTGAACCATGAGAGACTATGGACTCTGAAAAATAATCTGAGGGTTTTGAAGGGGCAGGGGGTGGGAGGTTGGGGGAGCCAGGTGGTGGGTATTATGGAGGGCATGTATTGCATGGAGCACTGGGTGTGGTGCATAAACAATGAATTCTGTTATGCTGAAAAGAAATTAAAAAAAAAAGAAAAAAGAAAAAGGTGCAAGGGAGGGACTCAAGGCAGTGTATTATAAAAGGGAAAAGATGATTTGCTTCTTTGTGAGAAGAGGTAACCAGAGTTCTGTATTTTGACAAGAATGGCATGTGAATTTTATTCAAAAGCCATTGGACTATATAAGGGCCAGGAACAACACAGACGATGAGGGATGATTGGCATATCAAGGTGATTGGATACACTTAGATATGTTTTGTCAGTTATGTGGAAACAGATGTCCTACAAACATGGATTTTTATTGTAAAAATGACTATTTGATGATATTTTAAAAAGCCTAGAAAATTCTCACCTAATAATGGAAGTACCTCTAAGGACCTAATTAACAAGTTAATTTTCAAACATAGCTCACACCTTTCAGTATTACACACCTTCTTATGTGCTGTACTCATTTTAGTGTACTAATAAGTTGTATTGTTCATTCTCCTTCCACACTGTACATTGAACATTAAGTTAGTGCTAAGAATAAGTAAAAAAGAATTATGCAATTATAAATATAAGTATATATATGTATAGAACATATATTATTTTCTATATAATTATATATGTAGTTATATAGAAAATTAATATCCAATTATACACATTTATATAGTATCTAGATGGGAAAGTAATAGGAATCAAATGGTATTAACTTAAATAACTGATCAAAATAATATATTGATACAATATACATGATATAAGGTACAAATGATAATATATAAATAAAATAAAAAATAGGAATAATTTACTGAACACCTACCATGTGCTGGCATTGTGCAAGATGGGGACTTTATATATTATTTCATTTATCCCTCATGGCCACACAGTGAAGTAGAAATTGAGACTCAGAAAAGGGGCATTAGTTTATCCTAAGGCACAAAACCAGGCCAAGATGTGAATTCAGGTCTCTTGATATTGCATTCAGGATGTTGCTTTATTTTATTTTTTTAATATTTTATTTTTTATTTCAGAGAGAGAGAGAGAGGATCGGGGGAGGGGAGGGAGAAATAGAGAGAGAAGCAGACTCCCCGCTGTGCAGAAAGTGTGATGTAGGGCTCCATCCCAGGACTCTGGGATCACGACTCAAGCTGAAGGCAGATGCTTAACTGACTGAGCCAGTCGCACCCCCAGGGCGCTGTGTTAAATCAGTCTGTGACCACATCTAATGACATCACTACTTTACCTTATTCCCTAGTCTAGAGCTGTGGTGGGGATAGAGAACAGTTGGTTCTTTTATCTACAACTGTTTAAGATCTTTATCTCACAGTTTATTATTATTTTCTCCAACAAATAAGTCTAATTTCTTAATGGTCCTTAGTCTCTTTTCTTCATTTTCCTTGGCTGGTATTGTCACTTTACCATCTTTCAAGAATCTGTGAGGTAGTCACATCACAGCAGTTTTAACTTCCAAGGCTGAGCATAACAACGTTTTCTGTAAGCTTGACTGTTATGAGCCACTGAGTTTGTGGGTAAGACCACTAGGAAAATAGTTTGCAATATTAGGCAATAATGTAATAATGAATATGGAGGAAGTGGCTGATTGACGTGCTCTGCAGAGTAAGTACACTGTTCTTAAACTGAACCGTGAAAATGATTTTATGACAAAAATACTGGAGGGTGAGTCTGAACACCAAAAACTCATTTAAGACTGTGCCACTAAATGTGACCTTGGTCAATTTTCTTTAACGTTCTGTGCTGCTGTTTACTCAAATCGAAAGGAAAGAATTTGTTCAACAATCTTTCCAATTCCACACAGTCAATAAAACTGTTGGATAAAGCTCTATTTATACAGAACATCCTGGGACTAGGGCTTACCTTAAACTAATGGGTTTTGGAGGAAAAACAGATGAATCACCTTCTTTTGGCCTTTACATATAGACCAACTTCACAAATGGCAAATGATCAGAAGTAAGAAAGAAAGAGCAAAGACTACATGTATCCATTCATTCCTTTCCTCAAATCTAAAACTCCCAAATACCCCACTGAGCTCAGTTAACTGTGTAAGTCCAAAAGGGCTCTTGTTTTCCTAAGAGGAGTTAAAATAAAAATTACCACTACATGTTTCAGGAGTTAATACTGCTGTTCGGATGTCTTCGTTCAAATCTCTTGTGATTTACTGTCACAAACATTTCCAAATGATACCGAGGCAGCTCTACCTAACAAACGACAGAGAAGCCATAACCGTATATTGTTACACGCGACAAGTTAATGTGGAGCGTTTTCTAGCGCTGCCCTCTCCAAAGGTTCCAACACACAAACATCAGGCGGAGTGTATTTAAACAAGCAGTGTTTGAATTCATTCCAACCTTTCCATTTACTGCAATTTAAGACTATTTGTATTCAGGAAACAAAAATAACAAGGGACAGCTGTTTCTCTACTTTGCTCTTACTTTGAGGCTATTTAAAAACACTTTGACAAGTTAAAAATGTAAAAGAGCATCATTATAATTTAGGGTACGCATACGTCAGGTAAAATTACGGATACCAGCATAAAATCAATGGTTTCCTTTTTAAACCAATTTTACTAACAGAGAACTAGCTTATATTCTGGAATACAGGCAATGGGTTTGGTATTTATATGTCCTATATCTTCAATCTTAAGAGATTCCAGAATGAGCCCATACGAGGACAGAACCACCCATGGGTGGTCCTCCATACATCTAGTCCTGAAAAGCATGTTCATCTTATTACGGAGTGACACCATTCCAGCACACCATTAGCTGAAGACCACTTGGCCGATATGCACAGACATCACCTCTGTATTCACCACCATTTCAGAGTATAAAGATGTTATGTGATAATAAGTTAGCTCATCCACTAATTGCTGAAGAGAAATTCTGGACCAATATGGCTACCACAATCACATCACTAAAGTAGTTGAATGACACCCACAACCTTAAACTGTCTTTATTGTTATTCAACCAAACAACAGTACGATGATGTATGAGAGCCTACGCTGTGCCTTAACGTTATTCTTTCTAGATGGCAGATTGGAATGCCATGCTTGAAGAATTCAAATGTTCAACATTGGCAGGGCTATACACAACCAGACATTTTCAAAGATGATCACAGCCTATTGGAAATCTACCTTTCAGAACTCTGCTTATGAAAAATTAGTTTGGAATCAAACTCTAAATTGCTACTTCAAAATGTTGCACTATTACAGCTACTTAAGAGAAAAAACACAAACCCACTGATTGAATGTGCCTAAAAGAATGCTTTTGATTTAAAAAAAAAAAAAAAAAAACTAATCAACAGATTTTTTTTCTGCTTCCTAGGATGTGTGAGTGTTGCTTCTTTTCCTTAGATACCACATATGAATATTAACAAAAGAACAGTATGCACAGGAGAAATGCTTTTTTCGTAAACTCAATGGGATGAATGTTAACAGTTTTAGGAATATGTTACGGTAAGGGGGGAGGTGTCCATATGCATGTGATTATTTTTAGGTAAGTAAATTACCTTCCAAAGGAGCCAGATGGCTCTAGGAACACATCTGCAGCTTTGGTTTTCGTTTTCTCACTACTCGCACTGATAATGACAGGGTCATCGAAGAGATGGTCACAACAATCCTATGAAACAGACCCTGTCTTGTGTGAAAATAGGGGATAATATAAACTATAGATTTTTTTTTTTTTAAGCTAAGACCATTAAGAAGATGGACTTCTCTTATTGTTTAGCCTATTAACAACACTTTCCTTCATGGCTGCTCTACATACGGGTAAGGAACTTGTTGAGGTCCATTATAGCACTTGGGGAGGTAAGAGGGCAAATTCTCAGATTGAAGATAATCCATGAATTAAAAGCCACCTATTTGGGGGGGACTATTTTTGTTTGTTTATATTGAGAGGAAAACTACAACATTTTTTCATCCTATTCAGTTCTATAAGGAGGAACTTTTTTTGTGTTAAGACAAGCACCTTCTACAAAATTCCAAGGCACCCCTATCAACTCAGTGTCTTTCCACTTCAAATCCACATTTCTTTGTCCTGTTTCATGATACTGAGGCTGGATCCTTGAAGTATATTCTTTTCCAGCTGGCAGGATGTTCAGCCTTTGTTGGTAGAAGTTGTTGGGGGGACACTATAGGAGGAAGGGGTCCTCTACTTGCTTCTAGTACAATTTATAATTCGTAGCACATGACTACTGGTGAAGTCAAGGACATCCAGTGGCACTCACGTCCTGCAAACTTCACCAGCACCCCCCAGGGAAGCTTCCTAGTAAGTTTTGTGAGCTTGCAAGCAGGCATCTTTCCCAGTAAGTTTCCATGGGAGCCTGGCAGATGGTTTCATGCTAGCTACAGCTCCTCTGTATCTCCTCAACTAACTTTGCCATCCAGCGGTCACCACCATACCCTTTCCAACAAACTCTGACTCTCAGCATTGGGGGACAGGGTAGATGGTCAGTAATGAGGCTTTTCTAAGTTTGCTTCTTTGGGTACTCTATCTCTACCTCGAGGTAGTAGTTGCTTTCCATATCTGCTATTTCAGAATTTTTTGGTCTTCTTTTCACCCCTTAGTTGTTGGTTAATATCCTGCTACTATTTAATCATATTAGTATTAAACTTTCCATGTTCAGACTACTTGAGTGGCTTCTGTCTCTTGACTAAATCTTAACTGATACACTCAGTTAAAATATTCAGGACAGGATGGATAATAAGATATTTTAACTAATAAATGGGAAGTTAAAAGTAATAAAGTTTGGAAAAGATGGAAAACATATAGACCAGGAAGGTATGAAAGAGAATAGACAAATATGGCAGAGACTATAAACTCTTCACTAAAATCTGCCCTTGTCCTCTATTTTTTTAAAAAAGATTATTTATTTATTTATTTGAGAGAGAGAGAGAGAGAGAGAGAGAGAGAGAGAGAGAAAGAGCATGCACAAGTGGGGGAGGAGGGGCAGAGGGAGAAGCAGACTCCTCACTGAGCAGAGAGCCTGACCTGGGGCTCGATCCCAGGACCTTGAGATCATGACCTGAGCTGAAGGCAAATGCTTAGTTGACTGAATCACCCAGGGGCCCCTACCCTTGTCCTCTTTAATACTCACAGAATTTTAGCCAGGCTAGGAATTGCCCAGCTCTCTCTATTTGCTTGTTGCCTTAGTTATGTGTGATTATAGGACCAAGTTCTCAGCAACAGAGAAAGAACAGATGTGACACATACCATATCCTTCTCTGAGACCTGACAGATCATGTATACCTTTGTTTTATTCTTTCTCCTTCCTGGTCAGAGGACATAAAGAAGTGGAGTGACTCAGCTGTGACCATGCAGATGACAACACTGCTCTAAACAATGGTGGAGCAACCATTCAGAAGGAACCTAATTCTTGAACAACTGTGAAAAGCAGAGGTGCCCTATAAAGCTAAACTGCTTACCTCAAACCCACTTCATAGAAGAAAGTAGATTTTTATAATTAAGTCACCATAATTGGAATCTATACATTATAGCAGTTTAGGTTAGGTTGAATTAATATATCTGCCAGGAGAGTCACTATTGTTCTTTTGTCTCATACCTCTACCCAACCTGGATGTTATTATCTAGTTATGGTTGTTCATATATATTAAACTATTATCCGACTATTTCCATATCCAAATGCATTCAATCCAAAAAAAATATTTTCAATCTGTAGAACATGGTCTTTGTCTTCTTTGCTGTACAGATGGCTGAAATATTTTTATTTGGTCTATTGTTTCCATGTCTAATACCTCCCATCCCTCAAGAATTATCTTTGCTCATTCATAATTCTCTCTCTCTCTCTTTTTTTGACCAGACTAATTGGAAGAAACCTCCACTTCTAACAATGAGTGCAGTTATTTTCTGAACAAATCACAAAGTCAAAAATCAATTCCCAAATGAAATCTCTGCTGTCCAAAATACTTAAAATATTCATTTTTCATGATGCAATCTTTCTTGTGTTTAATTTATTTTTTAAGTTTCATTTTTTTTAAAGATTTTACTTATTTATTTATTTGACAGAGAGAGAGAGGGAGTACACAGCCAAGGGGAGCAGCAGAGGAAGAGAGAGAAACAGGCTCTCCACTGAACAGGGAGCCCGATGCGGGGCTCAATTCCAGGACCCCAGGATCAGACTTGAGCCAAAGGCAGACACTCAATGCCTGAGCCACCCAGGTGCCCCTAATTTTAATCTCATCAAATAGATTACCAAGTACTTGAAAATAGGACAACTTTATAACTTTCATAAAGTCCAACTCTATCACCTAAACAAAGGAAATATTAAAAAGCTTGCTGTTTTAATCTAAATCTCCACTCAAAGGAACCGGGGTTCCATGGAGAAATGGGTTCCCTGTATTGGTCAAGAAATATAAAAGATGAGCCTGAAACTTATTGTTGTGCCAGAAAGCAAGGAAACCACCACATTTAACTAGCAATATGTCAGAAGAAACCCATCTGAAGAGTTTCTGCTAACCAAAGATAGGGTAATTTTAGCATCAAGTAAGTCTAATAATTTGCAATGGATTGATGCACATATGAAATGTATTTCTTTTCCTTCCCAGTTTATGGATAAAGAAAGTTGAGACGGGCACAACTGAAAAGGTAGGTAACTTGTCCAAGTTCTTGCAGTTGCAATTCTCATTTAACCACCATTCCCCATAGTTTTATAGAATCGGTGCAGAATCACAAGAAAAAATACCTTTCTTTGCCTCTATCTGTTCTAAAAAATAGTATCACTGCCTCTTTGGGGTAAAACAAAGGAAAGACAAAGAAATATAAAAATAAAAGAAAAAGAACAAAAGTAAAAAAAGACAGGAAATCTATATTCTAACTTCTTAATCCTTTAACAGTCCATAAATATTGTAGAGGTTCTTTCTTTTGACCTTTTAACCCATACTCATTTGTTATTTCTTTAACTTGTATTCTACCATTTTTCACTTTTGCATAGCATATTATTCTGTTCTATTATATTATTTTTAATGTTTCATCATTGAAAATGATCATTCATGGTGCGCCTGGGTGGCTCGGTTGTTAAGTGTCAGCCTTTGGCTCAGGTCATGATCCCAGGGTCCTGGGATTGAGCCCCACATTGGGCTCCCTGTTCAGCAGGAAGATGGCTTCTCCTTCTCCCACTCCCTCTGCTTCTGTTCCCTCTTTTGCTGTGTCTTTCTCTGTCAAATAAATAAATAAAATCTTTTAAAAAAAGAAGAAAATGATCATTTATGAAGAGGATTTACTTCATGGAACTTTCTGGAAGTTGGGGATAATAGGTGATGACTGAATGAGGCTAGACATATAAAGCACACTGAATGCTGTCCAGAAATGTTAAGTCCTCAATGAATATTAGGTCTTATGATTGTTGTTAATTCCTATTTTGTATTCCATGTGTCAATAGCACATGAATTAAAAACTGGGTCTCAAGAGGAGGAGCAAGAGGGTGGAGAAGTAGGAAACCTAAATATCATCAAGTCCCAGGAGTTCAGCTAGATAGTCATCCAACCATTCCAAACACCTGAAAACTCAATAGGAGACAGAAGAGAAGAAGAGCAGCAATTCTAGGAACAGAAAATCGATCACTTTCGGGAGGTAGGACATGTGGAAAAGTGAATGCAGGACAACTAAGGGGACAATAGACCACAATGGGAAAGGATGGCTCCCGGCAAGTGAGAGAGCAGCAGAGCACAAAATCAGGACTTTTAGAGTTGGCTCCACTGAGGGATGTCACTCCAGAGGCTAAGCAGGGGGTGGAGCCCTCATGGGGACAGTGTGGTCTCAAGACCCATAGGGTCACAGAAAGACCAGGGATGTCTGAGTGTGGCAGAGCTTCCAGGTGTTGAAAGGGGTTAGCCAGCTGCAGAGACAGAGTCCAGGAGTGGACTCTCAGCTCAGGGTTACCTTAAACTGTGATCTAAGGCAAAGTTGGGCTACTACACTTTAGGTAGGCACCCAACAAGCAGCAGACCCAGGGAGACTCCCTTGGGATGAGTGGCACAGGAACATATTGCAGCAAAGAGCTGGGTTTGGGGCCATGCACCAGAGATAGAAACACTCAGTCACAGGCTGGGTGAGCACAGAGCATTGCTGGAGACCAGGGAGAGAGGAGGAATCGCATGCTTTTCTCTGAGGGCACATTGAGGAGAGGGGCCCTGAGCTCTAGGCTCCTATGGCACCAGAGATTAGGAAGCCACCATTTTCATTCCTGTCCTCCAAAGGTGTATGAAAGCTTTCAGGGAACAAAGCTACTGAGAACAAAACTGAGTAGATTGTTTAGCCTGCCTCAGGCAAAGACATTTGAGAATCATGGTAACAGGCCCCTACCCGAGAAGATCAGCAAGAATATCCAGCCAAGACCAAGTTCACCAATCAATGAGAACTGTGGAACTCCAGAACTAGGAGAAAGCAACATAGAATTCATGGCTTTTTTCCCATGATACTTTAGTCTTTCAAAGTTAATTTTTTTAATTTTATTTTTTTTCTTATTCTATTTTTTAAACTTTTTCATATTTCCTATTTTAATGTTTTTAAACTATTTTATCTTATCAATACCTTTTTAAAAATCTTTTAAAATTTTCATTCTTATAGTCATATTTTATCCTTTCCTTGTATTTAACCTTGTTTTTGTATACATATAGGTTTTTTTCTTTAAAATTTTGGGATACAGTTTCTTCTAATAGATCAACATATACCTTAAATCTAATGCACAGCTTTGTTCTAGTTTCCAGCCTGATCACATTCTTTCCTCTTTTTTTTTTTCCAACCAACTTCTTATTTTACTTATTACTTATCTTATTTATTTTATATTATATTTATTTATTTTATCTTATTTTATTTTATTTATTTTTATTATTTTATTTATTATTTTTATTATTTTATTATTTACTTATTTTATTTTTATCTTATTTCTTATCTTATTTTTTTAGAATATTTTAAAATTTTCATCTTTACAGTCATATTCCATCCCTTCATCATGTTTACCTTTATTTTGTATATATATGTTTTTCTCTCTTTAAAATTTTGGAAGGTAGTTTCTTCTAGCAGACCTAAGTACGCCCAAAATCAAGTATGTAACTCTGTTCTACTCAACAACTTAATATATATGTGTGTATATATATATTTTTTTTTTTTTTCTTTTTTTTCCTCTTCTTCTCCCCCCAGTTTTGGGTCTCTTCTGATTCAGTTAGTGCATATTTTTCTGGGGATGCTGCTTCCCTTTTAGTATATTTTCTCTCACCCATCTATTCTTATCTGGATAAAATGACAAGGTGGAAAAACTCACCACAAAAAAAAAAAGAACAAGAGGCAGTACCAATGGCTAGGGAACTAATCAATAGTATGTAACTAATAGTATGTAACTAATATTACATACATTAGTAATAGTCTGCAACTAATAGTATGTAATTAATATTACATACATTAGTAATATGTCAGAACTAAAGTTCAGAATGACGATTATCAAGGTGCTAGCTGGGCTCAAAAAGAGCATGGAAGATCCTAGAGAATCCCTTCCTGAAGAAATGAAATCTCTTCCTGGAGAAATAAAAGAACTAAAATCTAACCAAGTAGAAATTTAAAAAGCAACAAAAAATGGAGGCTTTTTACTGCTAGGATAAATGAGGCAGAAGAAATAATTAGTGATAAAGAAGACCAAATGATGGAGAATAAAGAAGCTGACCAAAAGAGAGACAACTACTGGACCACGAGGAGAGAATCCAATAGATAAGTGAGACCGTAAAATAAAACAATGCTAGAATAATTGGGATCCCAGAAGAAGAAGAAAGAGAGAGGAGGCAAAAAGTATATTGGAGCAAATTATAGCAGAGAATTTCCTTAATTTGGCAAAGGGAACAAGCATCAAAACCCAGGAGTCACAGAGAATCCCCCTGAAAATCAGTAAAAATAGGTCCAATACCCCATCATCTAACAGTAAAACTTACACATCTCAGTGACAAAAAGAAAATTCTGAAAACAGCTTGTGACAAGAGGTCTGTAACATACAGCCATAGAAATGTTAGACTGGCAGCAGACCTATCCACAGAGATCTGGCAGTCCAGAAAGGACTGGCATGATATATTCAGAGCACTAAATGAGAAAAATAAGCAGCCAAGAATGCTATATCCAGCTAGATTGTCATTGAAAATAGGAGAGATAAAAAGCTTCCAGGAGGGACGCCTGGGTGGCTCAGTTGGTTAAGTGGCTGCCTTCGGCTGAGGTCATGATCCCAGCATCCTGGGATCAAGTCCCACATCGGGCTCCTTGCTTCGCGGGGAGTCTGCTTCTCCCTCTGCCTCTGCTGCCACTCTGCCTGCCTGTGTGCGCTCTCTCTCTCTCTCTCTCTCTTTGGCAAATAAATAAATAAAATATTTAAAAAAAAGCTTCCAGGAGAAACAAAAATTAAAAGAATTTGCAAACACTAAACCAGCCCTAAAGGAAATATTGAAAGGGGTCCTCTAAGTAACAGACCAGAAAAAAAACAAGACAATATATAGTAACAGTCACCTTACAGGCAATACAATGTCACTAAATTCATATCTTTAAATAGTTACCCTGAATGTAAATGGGCTAAATGCCCCAATCAAAAGACACAGGGTATCAGAATGGATAAAAAAGCATCCACTCGGGGTGCCTGGGTGGCTCAGTGGGTTAAAACCTCTGCCTTCAGCTCATGTCATGGTCCCAGGGTCCTGGGATTGAGCCCCACATTGGGCTCTCTGTTCAGCAGGGAGCCTGCTTCCCTCTCTCTCTCTCTCTCTCCCTCTGTGGCCTCTCTTGCCTGCTTGTGATCTCTATCAAATAAATAAGATCTTTTAAAAATAAAAATAAAAATAAAAATAAACATCCACTGATATATTGTCTACAAGAAACTCATTTTAGAACCCAAGACACCTCCAAATTTAAATTGAGAGAATGGAAAACAATTTACCATGGTAATGGACATCCAAAGAAAGCTGGGATGGCAATCCTTCTATCAGATTAATTAGATTTTAAGCCAAAGGCTGTAATAAGAGATGAGGAAGGATACTATATCATACTTAAAGGGTCTGTCCAACAAGAAGATCTAAGAATTTTAAATATCTATGTCCTTAACATGGGAGAAGCCAATTATATAAGCAACTTAATAACAAAATCAAAGAATCGAATCAACAGTAATATAATAATAGTAGGGGACTTTAACACCCACCTCACTGAAATGGACAGATCATCTAAGCAAAAGATCAACAAGGAAATAAAGGCTTTAAATGACACACTGGACCAGATAGACATCACAGCTATTTTCAGAACATTCCATCCCAATGCAACAGAATACAAATTCTTCTCTAGGGCACATGGAACATTCTCCAGAATAGATCACATCCTGAGCCACAAATCAGGTCTCATTTGGTACCAAAATATTGGGATTGTTCTCTGAGTATTTTCAGACCTCAATGCTCTCAAAAACTAGAACTCAATCATAAAAGGAAAGTTGGAAAGAATGCAAATACAGGGAGGCTAAAGAACATCCTAAAGAATTAATGGTTCAACCAGGAAATTAAAGAAGAATTAAAAAAATTCATGGAAACAAATGAAAATGAAAACATAACTGTTCAAAATCTTTGGGACACAGCAAAGGCAGTCCTTAGAGGAAAGTATATAGTAATATAAGCCTTTCTCAAGAAACAAGAAAGGTCTCAAATACACACCTAAGCCTATACCTGAAAGAGTTGGATAAAGAACAGCAAAGAAACCCTAAACCCAGCAGAAGAAGGGAAATAATAAAGAGCTGAAATCAATTAAATAGAAACCAAGAGAATAGTAGAGCAAATCAATAAAACTAGAAGCTGGTTCTTTGAAAGAATTAATAAGATTGATAAACCCCTGGCTAGACTTATCAATAAGAAAAGAGAAAGAACCAGATTAATAAAATCATAAATGAAAGAGGAGATCACAACCAGCACCAAAGAAATATAAACAATTATAATAACATATTATGAACAACTATACACCAGCAAATATGACAATCTGGAAGAAATGGATGCACTCCTAGAGACATATAAACTACCAAAACTGAACCAGGAAGAAATAGAAAACCTGAACAGACCCATAGAAGTAAGGAGATTGAAGCAGTCATCCAAAATCTCCCAACAAACAAGAGTCCAGGGCCAGACAGCTTCCCAGGGGAATTCTACGAAATATTTAAAGAAGAATTAATACCTACTCTCCTGAAACTGTTCCAAAAAATAGAAATGGAAGGAAAACTTCCAAACTAATTTTATGAGGCCAGCGTTACCTTGATCCTGAAACCAAAGACCCCATCAAGAAGGAGAATTACAGACCAATATCCTTGATGAACACAGATGCAAAAATCCTCACTAAAATAGTAGCCAATAAGATCCAACAGTACATTAAAAGGATTATTCACCACAACTAAGTGGGATTTATTCCTGGGCTGCAAGGGTAGTTTAACATCCACAAATCAACCAATGTGATACAATACATTAATAAAAGAAAGAACAAGAACCATACAATATTCTCAATAGATGCTGAAAAGGCATTTGACAAAGTATAGAATCCTTTCTTGATCAAAACTCTTCACAGTGAATGAACAGAGGGTACATACCTCAATATCATCAAAGCCATATGTGAAAAACCGACAGAGAATATCATTCACAATGGGGAAAAAACTAACAGCTTTTCCCCTAAGGTCAGGAACTCAGCAGGGATGTTCACTATCACCACTGCTATTCAACATAGTACTAGAAGTCCTAGATTCAGCAATCAGACAATAAAAAGAAATAAAAGGGATCCGAATTGACAAAGAAGTCTAACTCTCACTTTTTGCAGATGATATGATACTTATGTGGAAAACCCAAAAGACTCCACTCCAAAACTGCTAGAACTCATACAGAAATTCAGTCAAGTGTCAGGATATAAAATCAATGCACAGAAATCAGTTGCATTTCTCTACACCAACAACAAGACAGAAGAAAGAGAAATTAAGGAGTCAATGCCATTTACAACTGTACCCCAAACTGTAAGATACCTAGGAATAAACCTAACGAAAGAGGCAGAGAATCGGTACTCAA
This sequence comes from Mustela nigripes, assembly GCF_022355385.1. NCBI lineage: Eukaryota > Metazoa > Chordata > Mammalia > Carnivora > Mustelidae > Mustela > Mustela nigripes. Next base: position 189,530,688 of record NC_081558.1, read on the forward strand.
AAAAACTATAAAGTACTCATGAAAGAAATTGAGGAAGACACAAAGAAATGAAAAAATGTTCAATGCTCATGGATTGGAAGAACAAATATTGTGAAAATGTCTCTGCTACCTAAAGCCATCTACACATTTAATGCAACCCCTATCAAAATACAATCAATTTTTTTCAAAGAAGTGGAACAAATAATCCTAAAATTTATATGGAACCAGAAAAGATCCCAAATAGCCAGAGGAATGTTGAAAAAGAAAGCCAAAGTTGGTGGCATCACAATTTCAAACTTCGAGCTCTATTACACAGCTGTAATCATCAAGGCAGTATGGTACCGGCACAAAAACAGACACATATATCAATGGAACAGAATAGAGAGCCCAGAAATGGACCTTCAACTCTATGGTCAACTAATCTTTGACAAAGCAGGAAAGAATGTTCAATGGAAAAAAGTCTGTTCAACAAATGGTGTTGGCAAAATTGGACAGCCACATGCAGAAGAATAAAACTGGATCACACACAAAAATAGACTCAAAATGGATGAAAGATCTCAATGTAATACAGGAATCCATCAAAATCCTTGAGGAGAACACAAGCAGCAACCTCTTTGAGCTCAGCCATAGCAACTTCTTCCTAAAAACATTGCCAAAGGCAAGGGAAGCACAGGCAATAATGAACTATTGGGACTTTATCAAGATCAAAAGCTTTTGTGCAGCAAAGGAAACAGTCAACAAAACTAAAAGACAACTGATAGAATGGGAGAAGATATTTCCAAATCACATATCAGATAAAAAGGTAGTATCCAAAATCTTTAAAGAACTTATCAAACTCAACACCCAAAGAACAAATAATCCAATCAAGAACTGGGCAGAAGACATGAGCAGACATTTTGGTGAAGAAGACAACCAAGTGGGCAACAGACTCATGAAAAAGTGCTCAACATCACTTAGCATCAGGGAAATATAAATCAAAAACACAGGGAGATACGACCTCACACCAGTCAGAACGGCTAAAATTAACCAGTCAGGAAATGACAGATGTTGGTGAGGATGTGGAGAAAGGGAAACCCTTCTACATGCTTGGTAGGAATTCAAGCTGGTGCAGCCACTCTGGAAAACAGTATGAAGGTTCCTCAAAAAGTTAAAAATAGAGTTACTCTATGACCCAGCAGTCAGACTACTGGGTATTTACCCTAAAGATACAAATGTAGAGATCTAAAGGGGCACATGTGCCCTAGTGTGTTTACAGCAGCAATGTCCATAATAGCTAAGCTATTGAAAGAACCCAGATGTCCATCAACAGATGAATGATAAAGAAGAGGTAATACACACACACACACACACACACACACACACACACACACACAGGAATACTATGCAGCCATAAAAAACCCCCACAAAATCTTGCCATTTGCAATGATGTGGATGGAACTAGGGGGTATTATGGTAAGCAAAATAAATCAGAAAGATGATTATCCTATGATCTCTAATGATATGAAGAATTTGAGATCCAGGGTTGGGGGGTTAGCTGTGGAGGGTAGAGAGGGAAAAAATGAAACAAGATGGGATCAGGAGGGAGACAAACCAAAAGAGACCCTTAATCTCACAAGACATACTGAAGGTTGCTGGGGGGTTGGGAGGGAGAGATGGGGTGGCTGGGTTAAAGAGAATGGCAACAGTATGTGGTATGGTGAGTGCTGTGAAATGTGTAAGCCTGATGGCTCACAGACCTGTACCCTTGGGGTGGATAATACATCATTTGTTCATTAAAAACAAACAAACAAACAAACCTGGGACTCAGAAGTTCTCTTGGTATTGTACTAACAAAATGATACTTTATGACTACTGTAGGACTACATAAACAAGAAACATTTTTAACCTTCACTGGTAATTAGTGACATTTAAAAAATTCTGAAATTAAAAAAAATTATTGAATATGCACCATATTTGAGAAGCAGGAGTTTATTCAACAAAGTAGACCTGGTCCTTGCCCTTGTGAATCTGATAATCTAATGAGAAAGACAGATATTAAATAAGTACTTAGGAGGGTTCTTTTGAAACAAAACATCCACTGATTCCTGAATCTGCTGAATCCAATGAATGCTGCTTTATTAATTTGAATTTACAGATACATAGTCTTATGATGGAAGGCCATGTGCAATTCAAATATGACTGAAAATAATTTACCTGATTCATGCCACCATATATTGATTTTAAGTCTTTTTGATGTCTAGTTTGGGAACATAAAAGTAGAGTTTTATCATTCAAGAGTTCAAAATGTATTTGTCTTTCTATTATTTTCTGCAGCCGCATACCAAAGCACATACCAGTGGTTGACCCTGGCAGATGAGAGTATTTTATCACTGAGATTGTTTAGAATTGCCAGTACATAATTAGAGTTAAAAGTTGACTACTTTTGGTCAGTTTTATTATTGTTTAAATTTTTCTGTGCACCCAACATGGAAGGCACTGAGGGCAGAACATTCCTAGTGTCCTTGCTCCTCGATATGCCATTGGCTTTCTCCAGTGATCTTGGAACCATACAAGCAATAACACTATAAACACTAAAGATTCTTTTGAATTTAGATATTTTATTATATCTTATGTTGGTAGAGCATTTATTATACACCAGGGAAGGTCCGAAGTACTTCACAGATATTAACTTCAAAATCCCTCATAAAAACCTTTTGGAGAAGATAAAAAATATTTTTCAAAAATTAAGGACTTTAGTTAAAAAATTATCCAGTTTAAAGAGTCAGTGCTGTTTTTCTGCGCAAAATTACTGTTAAGGTTTAAAAATTGTTTTGTGCTGTAGAATTGAGTTTTACTTTGTAGTCTGAAATAACAGCTATTGTCTGGGAGGGAATTAATTTGACCTCTTTGAAATGCTAATTAAATTCTTATCTACAAACCCAATATTTGCACTGTTGAGCTATGTAAAGGAAATATAAAATCCATAGGCTTGATGAAACGATAAAAGACATTTGTTTAGCTAAATCATTAAAAAGAAACAATCACTTTTATTTTGAATATGTGTTCTGTCCCACATCTAAGGACAAAATAAAATAATACCACTATATAGAAAGCATATTACACTCAACTACACAGTAATGTTTGTTATTTAGGTTGCGTTGACATTACACAAAGGAATAATTCCTGAATTTTAAAAATTATAACAGACTAAGTTAATATAATCTGTACCTTTACATAAACAATCAAATGATTTCAGTGAACCTAAGAATTTAAATTTTCACCAGGTTCCAGATATTCTTTTTTTTTAAGATTTGGTTTATTTATTTGAGAGAGAGAATAGTTGGAGAAGGGAGGTGGAGAGGGACAAGCAGACTCTGCATTGAGTGCAGAGCCCAAAGTGGGGCTTGATCTCAGGATGGGGATATCATGACCTGAGCCAAAATCTAGTTGGACCCTTAACCACCCAGGCATCTTCCCCGTTGTTCATTCTTTTTTTTTTTTTTTTTTAAGATTTTATTTATTTACTTGACAGAAAGAGACACAGCAACAGAGACAACACAAACAGGGGAGTGTGAGAGGGAGAAACAGGCTTCCCGCTGAGCAGGGAGCCCAATTAGGGCTCCCTAAGTTGAAGGCAGACGCTTAATGGCTGAGCCACCCAGGTGCCCTCCAGGTGTTCATTCTTATTAGTCAAATATCATTTCCTATTTTTTATACTCTTACCAACATATTCTGTTATGATTTTGGTTATACTTTTAATTAAAAACATTCTTGGACTGTAGGAAAGTTTATGGCATAATTCCCAATAGATCTGGTTGGTGGCAAGGGTTCATAATGAACAGATACACAATAATCCACACTACATTACATATTTTAAATAATAACTACATATTTTCAGACTCATGCTTCAATTCAAGAAATCCTACATTCAAAGTACATCAGTACAGTGATTTTTGTCTGTTACCTACCTACCCATTTGGATTTCCTGATACAAACAAGTTCAGGCCAAACAATTATCCTTTTGTGTTTATTTGGCCACAGCCGAATTTTTCCATTTTTAGATTTTTAAAAGAAAATTGAATATATAACAATAATATTTTCCCTCTGCATTATGGACATCTACCACGATGGCCATAAATTAACATAATCATAATAAAATAAGATTATGTGCTTTATTTTAATTATCTAATTCAAGTGATAAGAGAAAAAGAATAGGCTTACACTGACCTATATGAAATGGACTTTTGTGGACATAAAAGTGTCATTTTTCATATTGATTCAGGTGTAGAAATTATTTCCTGTCAAAACTAATGTCGTGTCACAGAATATCTTATAAATAAAATTCCCTCTTCTGAGAAGGAATGGGCCTGTTTATGTGTGTGGATGATTGAGAATGCTAGAGGTGTTGATTTAGATGGAATATAATTGTACTTCAGAGTCTGATGCTTAAAATCACTGTGAGTCAGAATAATGTATACATGGAACAAATCGATCAACAGGACTTCTCTAATAACTGACATGTTAGTGAGGCTATATTGAACCAGGATTGAACTCAAGTCAGACTGTCACTCATGATTTACCTGGCGGGGCGTTTTGTTTGAGTGAAAGTGAGTTATGTCTTTGATTAGAACATACAGGAAAATAGAGTCATCAGATAGACAGAATGGAGATTGACTTGTTTAAAAACTTGTATTGAACCAAAGCCAGTATTTTTCCTCATTCTCCCAACATGGGTTTACACAACACAGACACAGATCTGAGCTGAGGCTACAGAATAAAGATAATAGCAGAACATTTGGTATTGCTTTGAATATAGATTAAACTGGAAAAAGAGGCATACTGGATTAGATCCTTTTGCCTTTTTTTTTTTTTGGTATATTAGATGCTTATTCATAAGGCAAATGATCAGTTAATTAATATGTAGTACCAGTTTTTCCACATAGAACATTTTCTACTAGCCCAGAAGTTTAAAAAAAATCTCCGAAATTCCAACATGAATGGCCCTCAACAAAAGACACTCATGTTTTATTCCTTTAAGTTTCCTTGAGATCATCATGATTCTCTTCTTTCTTTTCTTCAAGCTACACTTTTTTAGTGATGTTTCGGGTGCTTGGAATGAGGAAAGAGGCTTCCAGAGGGTTGAACACCCTATGGCACAGCACTGATATCAAGAAGCACAACTTCCAGATAAAGCCCAGTAGCTTAACAGAAGGTTCAGCTCAACAAAGGATCAGAGAGACAATATTTGTCTAGAAGAAGGTGTCCAAAGAGACAACAGACTTTATCATGACCTAACCTACCTAACCCCTATCCCCCACTTCCCTTCCCTAACTCTTACTCATTCCTTAGATCTCAAGTTAAATATCATTTGCACAGGGACGTCCTCCCTGACCCCCTGACCTAGTAAAGTGCCTTGTTATATTCTCACAGCATTCTCCACTTATGTTTGGTATAATTCATTGCTATTTGTTTATCTATAAAGCTGTGTTTATCTAATTTCACTGCAAATCTCCATGCCTTGCCCATAACAAGCACTCAAAAATATTTGTTAAAAGAATGAATGAATAACTGAGACCAGGAAAAGCAGTTACATTTTAGGGCTTTCAGAGAGAAAATCAGAGATGGAGAGTTTGATTTTGAGGGGTAAGTACTGGACCATTTCCCTCTAACACTTCTTAATAATTTCCTTCCTCTCGTTTGAAGTCACAGCTCTTTGTTTTTGCACAAAGAATACGATTATCCCCATGATATCTTGACAAATACAAACATACTTATCTTTGAAGTACACAATCTACGATACCACAATTTGCACCAGCATAATGGGAATGGACCAGGGAGCAGACATTTGAATCTTCTACTCATCCTTTGTTTATGTGCCTAGAGACTCCAAGTGTTGACAATAGCTCTGAATTATTTTTAATAGGCTAATGGTTAACACTGAAACAAACCACATGTACTTGAGCATGAAAAACGTCGTATTAACAGTGTTGTTAATATCGTAACTATCTCTTGTATCAGACTGACCTCGCACTTAAAAACAGTAGCATAGCAATTATGGTCCCCGCTAGATTCTTAATCATGTATTTCTTCCCATTCCATGATGACACATTCCAATGATGGAACATTTCCTGATGATGATTTTGCACTAATTCTACTGAATACTGAAAGGCACTAGAATGTCTTATTGTAAATTCACTTTGACCATCAACTCGTATTGGGAAAAAACATGTTCTTATAAACATTACAGTCTTCTCTGGAGTGCCACTAATAACAAAATTCCCACTCTGCATTTAGTCTTCAAGTAGCCCTGTCCTGCTGCTACAACAGGGACTTTGTTTTCAATTACTCAGCACTTGGGGGCAGAAATCTTTGCCTTTTCCCATCTCAATCCCTGTCTGAGCAGCAAAAAGGATAACACATATCAAGCAGTTTAAAATCCTCCCTGGTGTTAGACACAGGCAGTTAGTCAGAAAGCTTTCTAAGGAAAAATCCCTCTCAAAACAGAAAAATACACTTGAATATTTTGTGAGCACTTTGTAGAGATAGAAATAAATGGAGAAAGCTACAAGCTGTCGGATTTACTCCCCTAATACGTCTTTGCTGTCATCGGAGTAGGATTTAATTCAAAACTGAACACCGCTTTGGAAATTTACTTTCCTCAAGAAAAGTGCAGCCTGGAGGAGAAAGTAATTACTAAATATGAGTGAGGAAAGGGAACAATGGACCGAAGCCTAAACAGATCATTATAGTTGTTACCAGAGGGTTTCAGAGTCAGGAAGAGGAAGAAAATGGTATGTACATGTTTGACATTTTAATATTACACTCTCATTAGCTGCTTTCTAAACTCTGAAATGTTTGACATGTAATTTAACTACCCAGAAGATAGGCCATTTTCTCTAACCCTTACAGAGTAAGTCTGTTTAAAATAGAAAAAGAAGAAAAAGATGGAAAAAGAGGTAGAAGAAAAGAGTACTATGTGACTACAATTTTAGAAAGCTGAAGAGAATGGTTATATCCACCATTTGGGATTATCATGAATTACTGGCAATATTTTTTTTAATTTAAATTCAATTAGTCAACATAGAGTAAATCATTAGTTTCAGATGTACTGTTCAATAATTCATCAGTTGCATATAACCCCCAGTGCGCATCACATCATGCGCCAATATTTTTAATAGAAGTTGTAACTTACTCATTGTTGATTGCATTAATGAATTTTCAATTTTACTGGAAATCAGTTATTGCTATTGACTGGGACAAGGCTGAAAATATTTAAATATTTATGCAAATTTACATTTAAAATAGTTTTATTTAATGAGCTCTATGAATCTATATCATAACTTACATAAATTCCAAAGAAGCAGGTGTGGATGACTTTGAAAATACCTACTAGAGAAGAGGTGATACTTGTTATCTTATTTTCTGCTGGTTGTTAAGACATTTGTGTAAAAAAATTCTTCCTGGATCTTTTATAAAAAATCAGGTACTGGTTTTCTTTAGCATAAAGAACAAGCAATAAATATTATTAAGATCAGTAGGTTGACTACCTTATCATATGAGTGGAATTTAATAAGCTGCTCAATTTTCTGCTCCTACTTTCAGAGTCACCAGACTAACAATGCACATTTGAAAATCCTAAATGAAAAAAAGGCACAACTACAAACTTCTGGAATATAGACATGTGTGTTCTCTTATCAGAATTCTCAGCTGGCAGATTCTCAGCAAATGACGTTTTTTGTTTATCATTTCTGCATACTGGTCTGATTCAGAAAATAGTTCTATATTTTTATAAAGTTCTATATTTTTTATATTTTATATTATTTTTTATATATTTTTATAAAGTTCTATATTTTTTTCCAGAATTTTTTTCCTTTTTTTTTTTTTTCTATTATCGCTTTTGGCCCATTGTGAAATAGGTCTATTATAAAGAGAGCTAACAGATGGAATATGGAAAGTTTCTTTTTCATTTCTTGAATTACATGGTTCCCGGGCCTCCCTCTTAGGAACTTATCATAAAATATATTAAGATACGCTAAGTTCATGTTCTGCATAATATTTAATTGATTGAAGGGAAATATTGCTCCAACTAATTTACCAAAAAAGTATACTTATTTTGCCCAAACTAGGGTAATCTGCTTCCTATTAATCTAAAAGGTTAATTTTTACTCATTCCATAAACATGTTTCCAATACAATGAATAAATTGACGTGTTCTATATTTCCTCTGAATGATGACTTGGCTGTTGAGGTTTTGTTCTTTTTGGGTGGTGGAGATGAAAAAGAAATGGAGAGAAGAAATGGGACAGATCCCTCAGGCTTTTGATTGATTCAAGCCTCGTCGTCCACTTTTTCCTCTTTCTCTGCACTGTCTCTGAACACAAACAGAATTCATAATTATCTCCATTGCCATGATCATCTAACCTTTGCTTTAATATGTGCGTTGTCCGGTGTTGAACACACAGTATCTGTTTATTTAAATAAATTTACATCCTTATCCACATTGCATGAGAATGCTCATTTTCTCAAAAACTTACTAGACTGATACTTTGTTTTCAATTTGCCCATCTAGTTTGAGAAAATATAATGCCATTTTATGTTTATTTTCCTGATTACTAATGAAATTGAATATTATTTTTGCATATAAAGAATTTGTATTTCTTTTGGGAATGACTTTCCAAATATTTTGCCTGTATTTTTTGGCCATATATTTTGCCCATATTTTTGGGGCATATATTTGCCCATATTGCTATTTCATGATCATTTTAAAATGCTTTATTAGAAAAATAATATAATTTTCTTGTTTCTCATTTAGCTCTTAAATGTGTTGATATCATATTTCACTGTTCTTTAATTAGTACAAGCAAACTTTCCTTCGAGAACACACCAGATCCCTTAATTTTCATCTTCAATTATATCTTATATAGAGTAGGCCAAAGATAGGGACTTTGAGAAATACACTTATATATATAATGGTGAATTTCTCCTGAGAGCTACCTGATCAGCCAAAATGAACATAGATATTGGGCTATTTTAATATAGCACTGATTTGGGTATATTTAGGATATTTAGGTGCCTTTCACAAGTTTAGAAATGGTTACTTTACAACATCACTTATCATGAACAAACTAATTATAAACTAAGGCATCACTTGTCACTATCCAGTATTTTTAAGTTTTCTTAAAGCAAAATCATAATGTTTTAACAATGGAGGCAATTACTCTAGTTTGTATAGAAAATTATTCTTAAATGAAGTTTAAAAAATGTTTCACAAAAAAGATAGACAAAATCAACCTAAACATGTCCTAAGTCTCAGGTTTATATTTTCTACAGATTAGTAAATTTTCATCGTATTTTAACTTCAGGTTTTTGGCTAAAGATCAATCAATGTTAAAGTCTCAAAAGAGTAATGTTATTTAAACACGGGAAATATCTTAAAATATAATTATTTGGGCCTTGCATATGTATATGTACTTGGAGAGATGGGCTGCAGGCACAATTTTCTTAATGAGCTATGACAATACTTAAAAGAGACTGTGTGCTATGCTAATTTGAATTTCCTGATAGGAATTGTTTTAATATTCTTCCAAGTTCTTAAGTTTGCCTAGTGACTGTGCCAGTACAAACAATGAGATGTACTTATTTATTCTGCTCTTCGAGGAGTCTCCTATCCAAGTTGTCTTTTTGATTTCTATTATATTATAGATTTTATGTTTGTATTATATTATATAAACATATATAAGGATCCTAGCATAGAAATAATATATTATTTTTATATATTTATTATCATATAATTTATATATCATTTCTATGTTTAGGATACTTTTATAGTGGGGAACATATTACATTTAATTGGATTTCTGATCACTATCATGCCACCAATCATTTTTGTGGGAAACTTTCTTCTGATAGTAATTTTGCTCTACATGTTTTATAGTTTAATTTCTTATGTTCAAAAAGTGTTGACTGGTTATTTATTGATATTTTATGAATGTATTTTAGAAAGATCTACTGTTCTATTTTAATTATAATGAGAACAAGTATTTTGTTTTTAAGGGCAATTGAATATTTTCTGAGAGAAACAAAAGTTTTCATCATAAAAAATTTATTTTATCCTACATAAAGATAGAAAAAGACCATAGATGATTTGTTCTTTTCTGCTATGTCTGTCTTTCTTTCTCTAACTTACTTTCTTTCTTTCTTTCTCTTTCTTTCTTTCTTTCAGTGTTCTTTTTGAAATTCAAGACAAAGCCTTCTCTTTTACTCTAAGCTTCCCCAAATCCCCTTTCATATCTATAAATTCTTCCAATAACGAAGCACTAAAATGTTCAAATACCTACGAACTTTGGGCATGGAATGATCTACTGAAAACATTTTTTTCTTTGAGAGATCTTTTGTCTTAAAAATTCATGATTTTTTAAAAAGTTTTAATCTGTAATATATTTATTTCAGTATAATAAATAATGTAGAGCTGAAATCATGAAAATCCTAGAAGAAAACATAAATGGTCAACTCCTTGACATTGGTCTTGGTGAAGATTTTTCGGAACTGACACCAAAAACAAAGAAAACAAATGAAAAAATAAAATAGGTGAGACTGGGTGCCTAGGTGGTTCAGTCAGTTAAGAGTCTGAGTCTTGATTTGAGCTCAGGTCATAATCTCAGGCTTGTGAGATCAAGCGACACATTGGGCTCCACGCGTGCTCAGCGGGAGTCAGGTTCTTTTTCTTTCTCTCTCTCCCTCTCAAAACAGTCAATAAATCTTGGGGAAAAAAAAAAAAGTGGTACTGCATCAAACTAAAAACCTTCTGCAGAGCAAAGGAAACCATCAATGAAATGAAAAGGCGAACTACTGAATGGGAGAAAATACTTGCGAATCATATATCTGATAAAGAGTTAATATCCAAAAGATATAATGAACTCATACAACTCAACACACACAAAACAAACAATCTGATTAAAAAGTGACCAAAAGATCTTAATAGACATTTTTCCCAAGAAGACATATAAATGGGTGACATGCACATGGAAAGATGTTGAACATCACTAATCATCAGGAAAATGCAAGTAAAAATCCCCCAAAGATATCACCTTCCACCTGTTAGGTGGTTATTATCAGAAGACAAGAAATAGAAATGTTGATGAAGATATAGAAAAAAATGAACCCTTTTATGCATGGGTGGGTGGGAGTATAAATTGGTGTAGCCCCTACAGAAAACAGTATGGAGATTCTCCACAAAGTTTAAAATAAAGCTACCATATGATCCAGCAATTTCACTTTTTGATATTTATTTGAAGAAAATAAAGATGCTAATTCGAAAAAAATATATGCAGCCCCATGTTCATTGCAGCATATTTATAATATCCACGATGAGGAAACAATCTAAGTGTCTATCAGTGGATGAACGAACAAAAAATACATGGTGTGTACATATGTACGTATGTGTGTGGATAATATATTGTAATAATATATATATTATTACAACAAATATATATATTTGTTGTAATAACAAATTATCGAGCCATTAAAAAAGAGGAAATCTTGCCATTTGCAACATGGATGGACCTTGAAGAAATGTGAAATAAGTCAGAGAAAGGCAAACACCATATGACCTCACTTTTATATGGAACCTAAAAACAAAACAAAACAAAACAACCAAACAACAGAAAGAGGTCATACATACAGAGAACAACTAGTGGCTGCCAGAAGCAGAGAGTGGGGAGGTTGGATGAAATGGGTGAAGGGGTCAAAAGGTACAAACTTCCAATTGTAAAATAGATAAATCATGGGGATGTAATGTACAGCATAGTGACTATATTATTTTGCATATTTGAATGTTGTTAAGACAGTAGATCTTCAAAGTTTTTACCATAAGATAAAATATTAGATGTTAAGTAGAATTACTGTGATGATCATCTTGCAAGATATACAAATACTGAATCATTATGTTGCACACCTGAAATTAATATATTATATGTCAATTATACCTCAATAAAAATTGTATAGGTAAAATACACAATAAAAAGTAAATAATGATTGGATCAATTAATATAAAATAAATTAGTTTAGGAAAAAAAGTCTCAACTACTACCCAGATTTCTGAACAACAATGACAAAAAAAGGACCAGTAACCACAGAAAGCCAGACAAGCAGTCTGGAGAACAAATACTGAGATAAAATCGTGAAAATCCAGCACAACCTACTCTTAGTTCTTGATGTGAAAAAGATTGGTATTTGGTTTTCCACGTCGGAAAAGCCTGGGTTGGGAGCTGAAAGTGTCTATAGAGGGTGACAATTCACCAAAACTTGTAGATATGGCTGAGCCTATTGCAAAGAATCTGGATGAGCTACAACATTTACAACATGACTCTCAATACCAAATCCAATGATCCAGATATGCTCTGACAAGCAAAGAGAATGGTTGTGGGACTACTTTTCATGAGCTGTTTTATTTCACCTCAATATTCTAGTATTTCATCAGTTTTAAGATCATATATAAGTAATATTATTTCATTGGTAAGAAAATGGAGCAAGAGTACACAAAATTAAAATTTCTCAGTGTCTCTGTTGTTTTTTTTTTTTTAACCTAAAATAAACAATATAAGCATTTTTTCCAGGTTTTTACACTTGGAGAGCTGCATGTTTACCAATGACTATATACATCTCAGAAACATCTGATCACAAATGCTAGACTCCTCTCATGAAGCCACTGAGTTCTGCTTGCCTAAATATAGTCTTTTCTCAAACTTTGAATATTATAGACTTGAAGATAATGAAAATCTTTTTGAAAAATGTCTGCTTATTAGTCATGCAACACTATGAGTTTGTCCACCTCATCATGAAGTCCTTATTTAGTAATGAAACGCTGATTAACACTGATTAACTGATAGATCACTGATTAAAATGGTTCATTAGGGAAGTAACTTGCATCTTATTAATAAACAACCAAATTATCCTCATCTCACAAACTGTCATTAAATAGTTTAGTCTTAGAAGAAATTTCTCTGTCCTCCCCAAATAGTAATGCTTTGTCTCTTAATACCTTTCTTAATTTCAGAATGCTTACCCCTTAGTACACTTACAAGTTAATTTTTAAAGCTTATTAGATTATTTTTTGTCCTCAGGTTTATCTTTCACCATTCCTGGGTAACATTGTATGAAACACTATATCTAAAAACTGCATGTCAAATACTCAGCTAAATGATTATATTCAGTAGTCTTTAATCCGTGTAAACTGTGTCTGTGAAAAGTGTTGATTCTTCCTCTTTCTACCTCCAAATAGGAATACGGCCTAAGACTTATCTTGTAGCTGGTTTCTTTCCCTCTTTATTCTTCTCTTGGAGATCTCATCTGATAAATGCTTTATATCTTCACGGTAATACCAGAATATTTTTCTCGAATGCAGCTACCTCCCCACATGTCATATGTGTTATCTTTGCATCTATTATTTTTTATGTCTGATATTCTTCCTTCACCCAAAATTCAATACTGGAAGGTCACTGTGGTCTGATAGAAAGTCATTCTAGACTATGAGTAAACAAAAAAGTTGATTTGGGGTCCTGAACGTGCTCTGATTCTGTGATCTTTGTCAGAGTTGTTGATTACCTTTCTCATCTCTAAAACAAGAATGATAGAACTTTTTCTGTTTCTTTACTCTCCCTTGTTACATAATGATTAAAATTAATAGTCATTTTTCCTCCACCCTTTTTGTTCCTTATGAGTCTGTAGTGTTCATGATTTACATCTTTTTATTCTTCCATTTAACCAGCCTCTTGAAGTCATTTTAAAAATCACCTGATATTTTGAACTCTAAATCCTGCCATTCACGAGGTAGTGATAATTCACTTTATTATGATTCTTGCATAGTAATATCCCCCAAATAGATCTTTCCCTTCCCATTTCCAATGTATACTCCATGTTCTAGATTTTATTACTTCCATTCTGCAATAATGCCAAAAACTATTCTAACTGTTCACTGATCTTTATTTTCTATTTTCCTGTTTCTTTTCTCTGCTTTCCTTGATTGAATTGTTTTTTATTATTTTTCTTAGTTATTTACTTTATCCCTACATTAAAAAAAAAAGGATATAAGGTGATTTATAAAGAAGACCTCTTGGGCACCATGTGGCTCAGTTGGTTGAGTGTAGGACTTCCAATTTCATTTCAGGTCGTGATCTCAGGATCATGAGATAGAGACCCGTATTGGGGCTCCATGCTGGGTGTGAAGCCTGCTTAGGATTCTCTCTCTCCCTTTCCATCTGTCCATCCTCCCCATGTGCTCTCTCTCTCTCTCTTTCAAGCAATTATAAATAAAAAGAACACCTCCTCCCTAATTGATTTTTGAAGAGCAGAAACAATGATAAGTAAAAATGGGATGATAAAATGGAGATAATAGATGTTTTAAGCTAAGCATGTGATCACTTATTAAGCACCATGGGAAACTAATAAAGCACTTCATTCATTCATTAATTCATTGAATGAATGTTTTACTTTATCTAAATAGATTGTTCTTTAGAGGGCATAGAATGTGTGGGGGTGGGATTATGGACATTGGGGAGGGTATGTGCTTTGGTGAGTGCTGTGAAGTGTGTAAACCTGGTGATTCACAGACCTGTACCCCTGGGGATAAAAATATATGTTTATAAAAAATAAAAAATTAATTAATTAAAAAAAAAGAATGTCTACTCTCACAATGTAATCACTGGGACAGCCAGGATCCCAGGGGAATGTGACTGAGATTAGTACTCTTTTTCCAAAACACAGCCACTCCCCTGTACCATTACTTCCATTTTAATTTCCCACTCTTTCCACTAAGTTATTCATTCCCTAATCACTGGCGATATAATGGCCATATATGGACGCATAGGCTCTACCTTCCATAACCAGACTTTTTACTCATTCTTTTCTAATACAAATGATGAGAACCTGATCATAATTTATCTGCTCACCACCTGTATGTTATTAACACTTTTCATTGTCATGTTATTGAGAAGAGTATAAACACACAGAGAACTCATTCTATTTCTCTCGTAAATTAGTATCAGGGACTAATAGTTAGAACCAAAAGATGATGAAGGCATTTTCAAATTTTAATTAGTTATTAAGTTTTGGAGTAGGTGGCAAATAGAATCCATTAGTAGGTGTTCTTATCAATGAACATATCTGTAGGGAGTCTTTCACGAAATAGCCTGTCAATAAATGAAGAAGCCTGAAATTTTTCATTAAATGGAAAATAGGCATTTTAAGAAGGATGTTTATATATGTTATTTTCATGGATGAACACAGTAGGAAATAAAAGTACTGAAGCTGATAACTGACTTGTTGCAGGGGCCTGAACTGCAGCTTTAATTATAAGCAATTATAAACTGCAAGTTCCTGACATCCCGAGGAAAAATATAATTCAATAAATCATCATTTAAAAAATGAACTTGGATGTATCATTTCACAACAGCACTAAATGACAGCACAGACAACTATTTCACATACATCATATATGAGACTAACCTTTTAAAATTGCAACAATTAAAATAAATCAATGTAATTCCTTCATAACTAGAAGTTTAAAAACCTTCTTTCCCAATTTTTAAAATTTGAGATGTTGACATACAATGTTAACCTTAGTTCCAAGTGTACAACGTAGTGATTCAACTCTACACATTCCGTGGTCACCATAAGCGTAGCTACCGTCCGTACCATACAAGGCTATTAAAGTATCATTGACTACATTCCCTCTGTTATACCTTCTAGTCCTGAACTTCTTTCCCAATTTGTTAATGTAGAGAAATGCTGTTTCAGTATACTGTGTCTAATTTCTCATGAATCCATCCTAAAAACTTGTCCTCAAATCACAAGTCAGCGACTATTCAGTTCTAAGTGTGACTGCACAACTTATAATTTGGTCCAAAGTGTCATACTGAGATAAGAGAGCTAATATGTCTTCTTATCGCATGCACAAATTAAAAACCTACCACATAAAGCAGTTAGGGGAAATCTTACATTGAGCATCAGACTCTTGATTTCAGTTCAGGTCATGATCTCAGGGTGAGATAGAACCCTGCACCGGGCTCTGTGTTGGGTGTGAAGAATGCTTTAGATAGTGTCTCTCCCCCTCCCTCTGCCCTTCCCCCTGTGCTCTCACTCTCTTTTCTCTCTCTCAAATAAATACAAATAAAAAGAAAACCTCCTGCACCTTTATATACGTGTGTGTTATAAATCATATATGTATGTATAATATGGTAATATATAGACTAATATATAAAGATATATAATAAATACCATAGGCGAAGCAAATATCATTATATATACATACCCACTCAGAGAAGTAGATCACAAACAAATTTACCATTTGAGTACCAGATGTGTATCATTTGAGTACCAGATGTGGTAACTTAACCACAACTTTCTCTATTGTAGACTAAAGTTCTTCCCCATTAAATGTTGCAGGGAAATCTACTATGTAGTCTTATTTATTTGTTTTTCCTATTGTGTAGTTTTAAATGGTAAATATGCCAACCATTTTGGTTGGCATCTCTGAGATGTTGAGGTGACACTTCTCAGAAGTTACAGCTATTTTTAAAGTCACTATTTCTTTTCTTTTTTTATTTGAAACAACGAGAGAGGGTAAGAGCACACAGAAGTAGGGGGAGCAGCAGAAGGAGAGGGAGAAGCAGACGCCCTCTTGAACAGGGAGCCTGGTGAGGGACTCGATCCCAGGACCTTGGGATCATTACCTGAGCCAAAGGCAGACACTTAACTGACTGAGCTACCCAGGTGCCCCTAAAGTCACTATTTCTAAAATGTTTCCTTTTTATTCATGTTTTCTGACACACTCCTATTTAGCTTTCCAAGCAAAGCCCAAGGAATCATCTTATCAAAAACTTGACCAGATAGGATTTCCTAAACTTATACCTATTTTATAGACCTCTGTGACATCAGAAGTTACCTTATTATTTGGAGAACATTTGTTTACTCATGGAAGTATCTTGAGTCCTAATTTAAGAATAGGAACTTATTTCTGTTCAACTGGGTATTCAAGAGTAAAGTAGGAAAGAATTTTAAAAGGGGGAAAATACATTTGTATGTGTGTGTGTGTGTGTGTACCTACAGCACACATATGTGTTTACACACATGCACACACACATATGCCAGACCAATACCCTGAGAACTAGAATTAAAATTCCAGGAGAAATAATAATAAAGAAAATAATTAACATAGAGACTCTGATAAGGAATATTGTAGACAGTAAATAATCAAAAGGGAAAGAGAAGAGGATTTCAAAAGAAACTTCAAAAGACTAATTAAAATCACCCAGATATAGAGAAAGCAGACCTTCAAGCAGAACCATGTAATGCATTAAGAACACAGACAGCTAGAGGAAGAGGACTAGATGTAATCTTAGTACAAGAGAAACAAGCCTCAATACAAAGAAGGAAATTGATTTCACATCAGGGGAGGGACAGGGGCACTTTCTTTGGTCTGTAAATGAAAAAGAAATATAGAGGGGGACTTTAATTTAGGATACCACGGCTACGTTTGGAGATGTGCAAGATCCAAGTTTGAAGATGCTCGATGAAAAGGTGAATTAAGGAAAGATTCAATTTTTAGATGTGTAACGCTCCACCACCTCTAAAGAAATATGAAGGGGAAAAAAATGATTTAACCTTCTTATATATTCCAGCATACCAAAAAAGGTGTCTGTGAGGGCAGACTTTCTACAGTGTCTTAGGAAACAGACAGGATTACAGAAAACAGAAAATGAGCCACAGGCCAAATATTTAGATGCAGTCTGTAAGACATGAAGGATACTTATTTAGACATCAATGCCAACAGTTTGGAATACACTTCACACACACGTGAATGTTCATGCACACACACACACACACACATTTACAGGGTGCCTGGGTGGCTCAGTCAGTTAAGCGGCTGCCTTCAGTTCAGGTCATGATCCCAGGGTTCTGGGATCAAGCCCCACATCAGGCTCCCTGTTCAGTGGGGAGTCTGCTTCTCCCTCTCTCTCTGCCTGCCACTCTGCCTTCTTGTGCTCTCTCTCTCTGTGTCAAATAAATAAATAAATTCTTTTTAAAAAATATCTACACATATACAGAAGGAAATAAAGAAATCAAAGTAAAAGCAGTGGCCAAAAGGAAAGATTCTTCTCTCTCTTTTCAAGATATCTTGGTGGCAAGGTATATTTTAAATGATACAAAGAAAGCACTCAAGGAAGGAGTAAACCCAAAAGCTTTAAAGAGAAAAGTAGATATTCCCAGCTGTAGAAGGTGTTCAGTGAAACATGTAGTTGGAAAAAAATAATCAAGAGTGAAGTGGAGCAGAAACAGCAAAAATGAAAGGGCAAAGAAAAGACATTTATATTGACAGAGTCAAGAGAAGAAAAGAAGAACTCTGCTTTAAAAAAAAAACAAACAAATTCACCTGCAGAAATCCTAAGGTTTATATCCTCATTCAACCATTGTTTATTATGTCAGGTACTATGATACAGAACTTTGCAAATGAATAGGCCACAGCTCCAACTTTCCAAATATTAGCAGTATTTTGGGATTATTCCAAGGACTGTAACCATAGTGCAATATTTACCCTCCTTTCTCTTCATTGGAGTGAATGAGGTCTTATCGTGTTCTTTTTTTCCTTCTTCAATGCTTTGGTAGTGAGCACATAGAAAGAATTCATATATATGCTCCATAGTGTGCTTGTTAAAAACAGCATATGCTCTGACGTTAGACTCCGAGTTTTCATTCTGGCAAGGTTAAAAATGAATTCATCTTAAGACACGGGCTCTTGGCTAAGTACTCAGTAAATATTAGGTGGTATTGTGTTATTTAATATTCAGATTGACCACAGGAGGTAGGCACTATTATTATTCCCATTCTAAAGAGAGGTAAGAAAAGATGAAGAGAGATTAAGACATTTAAAAATGGCAAAGCTAATAACTGACAGAACCAGGATTCAAATCCAAGGGTTGTATGTCTTTCGACAGAGTCTGTGCCAAAAGTTTGACCTCAAAGCACAAAGCACCAATAAATATTAGCCATTACTATTATTAATCTAAGGATTCTGTTATTTATGACATCATCGCTCAGTGTGCACTTGCCATTGTTAGGTAACAGGCTGCTATAAATCATCCGCTTTCTTTCTGTACCATAAACACACCTGGAGGCCCTTTATGCTCGCAGTTCCCTCTGCCAAGAACGCTTCTCTCCCTTCAGATGTTCATGCCAGTGAATTGCTCCGAAGATTTGGTTCTAAGTGCCAATGGTCCCCTTGGAGAAGCTTCCCTCAAGCACCCCACAGAGTGCCATGTCGCATTAGCCAGCACAGCTGTGGCACGCGTCACTCTCTCATTTGTTTACTTTTACTGTCTCCCTAGGGAATGTGACCACCATGCTCCTTCGCCTCCGTATCCACACAAGAGAGGAGATCAGTAAATATTTGTGAAAAGAGTAAAGTAACTAGGATATTTCCTTATGTGCAGAATGCACCCCATAAATGTTAGTTCATCCCTCCGCTTGCCCACCCATAGAAGCTGCAACAGAAAATCTGCATGTCAAGCAAAGGCAGAATTTCCCTATAGCTTTGTGTCTTAGCTCTCTTAAACGTGTCATGCGTCAATATCAACGACCATGCTCGTTATGACTTAGCTGAAAGTGACTCCAACTTCTCTGCTCACCATGGTCTCCCAACTCATTTAAAGTTTTCTTGCAAGTTGTTAAAAGCATTTGTAAAATTTGTTTTAGGTGTCCAGGTTGGAGTTGAGCCTGTTAAATAAGTTTAAAGACATAAACTACAATATTTGATTCTGCACAGATATGTAATTTAGTAAACACATGAAAATTACCAATTAAGTAAACCTAGAAAGCTAAGCAAAACTGCTATAATAAGAGTACAGAAGGCTAAGGGTTTTTGTTTGTTTTGTGTGCATGTATTTTCTTCCCCCACCTTCTGTCTTTCCTTCCCCTATCCCTTCTCCTTCTTTTGCATTAGATGAAAAGAAACAGATATTTCAATGTCTGGGGGAATTTCTTGTCTTCTAGGAGATACGTTCCAGTTAATCTGATGAAAGCAGATGGTCTTCCCTGAATGCCTCAAGAATAAGGAGGAAAGTGAATGACCCAGTTATTACTACTGTCTCTCTTTTATCAAGTGGGTGACAAATTAAATATTACTTGTATTTATTACTGCATTAGCTGTATCTTCCTTATCAAAACTGTCTTTGGTGGAATACTTAATGTCTTTATTTCTGTTCTACCTATGTAAATGCGATCAAAAGATCTCTAAATTTAAGCCATTATCCATGGTCTTCAAATTTATTCTCTAGAGACAATAAAGAAAACAGCTCTCCAGGTAACTTTCCATAAATCATAGAGTTCCAAGTTCTGCTTCTCCAGGGGCTCATATATCATTTGTTCTTGTCCCTCATCCATGTGGCATTTCGCTAAATATTTACAAGGTAAGGGACATAGAGTCCACATCACTACTAAGGGTATAAGGGTATTTATTTTACCACTGGCACTCATCCTCCCAAGAAAAGTTTTTGTTTGTTTTTTTGCTTGTTTTAGGTAAAAAAAAAAATATTCTGAAAGTGGTATCTTATAGTGATTTTAAGACCATCCTCCATGAGCCCAAATAACCTGGAAGGTCAGATACTAAGTATGGTAGATTTATTAAGTGGATTCCTACGATAATTAAAATGTCATAAACTCAGAAAAATCATTTCCTTTAATATCTTTGTACTGGACTATTAGAAAAGTGCTTACAAATAATTCTATAAGGTAGTCATTTCTACTTTACAAATAAGGAAGTTGTGTATTGAAAAGAATGATTAGCTTTACCGAAACTGATTAGCTAGCCAGAGTAAAAATCCTAGTGAAAATACTTCAGTAGGTTAGCACAAGGATGTTACTTTTATTTTATTTTAAATAGATTGGCAAAGGAAATGCCGCAAGTGATTTAGTCTGGATATATTTTATATTGCTACTTATATTTAATAAAGCTATAATAAATTTTAATGAAACCCATTTGCTGTAGGGTCAAAAAATGGCTTAAAACACAATCAGAACATGATATATAGAAATGAATAATATAGATTGTTCAGATATAGAAAACCATTTTAATGATATTAACCCACCTACAACCTTATCCCAAATTTCAAAGCTCTTGAGATATTACCTTTCCATATAGTATATTTATAGGATTTTCCTTTAAAGTTAGGAATCTTATGAAAGTTAAATAGCTGTTATTATTCCCACTTAACAAAACTAACAGAAGGGACATTATTACTAAAGTGCAAAATGCAACTGTCTCTAAATTTAGAATATACTTTAAAATTATGACATTAAGGTCCACTCTGACTAGCTTGCTTGGAATCAAAGCTATTGTTGATGTTAAATTCCAAAGTGAAAGTTCCCAGATTGTATGTAAAGTAAAATATGTTCTCACCAAATTATTTCTACAATTTTTCACTGTTCTTCCACTTGCCTCAGTTGTAAAGGAGCTCAGATTGACAAAGGATTAAAGTGGACTGCTGAAAGGCCAATCAAAAATTCTGACATAAAATTTTAGTTAATAAATATCTCACAGCAGTATGATCGGTTATAGTATGATCTACAACAGTGAAAAGGAGGAAGCAATATGAAATATATCAAAAGAGAAAATTGGATAAGTGAAGTATATTTGTATACTGAAAACCGATACAGCAATGAGAATATGTTAATAATAATATGCAATAACGTGGCTGAATCTTGCATATACTACATTGAATGAAAGAAGCCAACTATGAAAGACTACAGAGTGTATGATTCCATTATATAAAATACACAATAGCCAAACTATGGAAAGAACCTAGATGTCCATCAACAGATGAATGGATCAAGAAGATGTGGTATATATACACAATGGAATACTATGCAGCCATCAAAAGAAATGAAATCTTGCCATTTGCGACAACATGGATGGAACTAGAGCGTATCATGCTTAGCGAAATAAGTCAAGCGGAGAAGGACAACTATCATATGATCTTCCTGATATGAGGAAGTGGTGATGCAACATGGGGGCTTAAGTGGGTACGAGAAGAATCAATGAAAGAAAATGGGATTGGGAGGGAGACAAACCATAAGTGACTCTTAATCTCACAAAACAAACTGAGGGTTGCTGGGGGAGGGGGTTTGGGAGAAGGGGGTGGGATTATGGACATTGGGGAGGGTATGTGCTTTGGTGAGTGCTGTGAAGTGTGTAAACCTAGTGATTCACAGACCTGTACCCCTGGGGATAAAAATATATGTTTATAAAAAATAAAAAATTATTAAAAAAAAACAAAAACAAACAAACAAGAAAAAAATAAAATAAAATACAGAAGAATGCGCACCTAATCTGTGGTTTAGAAGTCATGCTGGTGTGGACTTTTGGGGGTATACAATGATGGAAGGGGCGAGGAGGGGGCTTCAGGGATACTCCATCAATGATTATGTTTTAGTTTACATGTAGGAAATACTCAGATTGGCTAGAGAAAAGGTTGAATAAGAAGCTCTTTGTAAACATGCAAAATACACAACAAGCCAGTTTACCAAGGTCCTAGCTCTCTTAACTCAGACTCTGGTCAGAGGTGATACCATCAAAATTGGTAATCACCAGTGTAGTGAGAGCAAAGGGATTCAGAGCACAGGCAAGTAAGTGAGGAGGCATTTGCTGCAAATTCATTTTATGATGGCTTTTAGAGACACTTCATTCAAATATTAAAAATGAATGTGGTTAAATTAGCACCACGAGGAAGGCAATGTCATGGCAGTAGTGTTTGGAGTTGCACGTTGTTAAGATTTCTGAGAATGTGCTTGGCAATTCCCTCACCAAGTCCTTTGCCTTAATGGCAAATTCCTATTATTGCCTTGAAGGTTCAAGTTTGGATACGATGTCTCATCTCGCTTGGAAGTCCTAGTTTCCAAGAATAGCCCCAGGATACCTTGGGGGTTTGGGGGAAACCATCTCTTTAGGAGTCATCTTTCTTCATCTTTGATTGAATAAGTGATATTAATCTTCAGAGTGGGCACATACTTTGTGAAGCTGAAGGTCAACCCCAAATTCTAGGTAAATATGTATACCAATTATTTCTTTAAACCATAGATTATCGCCAGTTGCTTTAAGATAAAGATTAGTCTTTATAAAATAAAATATATAAATATCAATAAATATAAAATAAAATAAAGATCAGTCTTAGTTTGAACTTCATTATAATCATATAAAATATAACTATCAATAGTTTACATGTGGCCAAATGAGTAAATATTTACCATGCAGACTCTGTTCTAGGTTCTTTTCAATTTGTGTAGCTGGCAGTGTGTATAACATGCAGAGCTATGATAGAATCAAAAGGTTCCTTGTGGACTTGCTATATTTTTTTTTTCCCTGAGCCCTTGACTTAATACATGACATTCCTTTTTCTTGACATTCTATTTCTTAAATCAAATTTGCTGTGCCCTAAATTGGATGGAAAAATCAAGTTTCATTTTGCGTTATGTTCTTTGTCCTTTTTCACTTATAAACTCTACATTGATTTTAGTGAGGCACTCACCACAGCTTATGAACTTGGGCAGCTTCCCTGGAAAAAAAGAAAATGAGTTCGCCTGTGAACCCGTTTTCCCCCAAGCCCTGCACAAACTAATTACTGCATCTGCAGTACAATAGCAAGGGGAACAGAACCACGCGGAAGGTTAGGGAAGGCAATCAGACAGCATGCCTCTGTCTGCACAACATCCTGGGAGCCAGGATGCTCCCTTATCTTGTGATGATTACCCCTCCATACGGCAAGTAGCCACAGTCATTAACTCCTTAAAGAACTTCAAGTGTAATTTAGAGTTGCCAGTGCAGTCTCCTTCTTTATATAATGGCATCCTAGGCCATTAAACAGTCATTTGTATTGTTCTGCTTAGGAAAACAAAGGCATCGCAATGCTCTTTTTAAAGAGAGAAAGGGAAAGAGTCATTTATAGACATAGAGACAATAGAGGACCCAGGCTATTGGAAAATCCTGGCAAGCTCAGTGCACAGGGAAATAGCCGCCCTGCATCTAAGGGTATGGGATTCTTTGTCCCTTTGACGCGAAGCAAACTCTAGCCATGCTCTAATGAGGTGCTTTCCTCCTAACCCATGTGAAGCCACTGACATTTGGCGTTTGGGGCAGATAGATCAAAAGTGGCCTACAAGCCTGTATAAATGTTTAACACCCAGGTGCTCGACTTGACATTTTCTTGCTATCTAGCAGCTGCCTGATTATTTAAGGATTACCAACAGTCATTGAACATGGAGAAAGGTCCACCTGTACTAATCATTTGCTATAATAGGATCAGTGTTCAACTCTCAGGTTCTTTTGATTATCACTGTTAAACTTTCTCTTAGGTCCCCCAGCTTGCTAGAGGAAAAAGACTTACTGAACTGCGCTATATCAAAGGCCCTCCTATTGAAATGTTAGTGGACATTTTTGTGTCTCCAACAATAGATGTTTTCCCTTCAAGCTCAGATAAAGAATACTAAGAAATATTTCACTATATAAACGTGCTCTGTCATATGTATGGTTATTATACAATCATATATAAAACGGTATTAATGCAAAAAAACTCTTCCATGTCAAACTGCTATAAAGTAATTTTGTAGCCTAATTTCTTATCATAAAATTAATACTAAATTGGCAACATCTATAATGGGCAGGTAGGGGTGTCTGTTCTAGTCCAGGTCCTGTCTCTGACCCTTTATGAGGTGCCTGGACTTCAACAAGTTAACTTCTCTGACCTTCAGTTTCCCCCTAGTAAATGATTATAATAGGTTTGTTAAGAGAGATAAAAAGGACTTTAAATCATATTTTGGTAGAGTAAGGGCTGAGTTTGCACTTCACACCATTTCAGGTAGAGACAGGGAGAGATGGAATTTATAGGAGTATGTGTTGTGTCAGGTGGAGGTGAAATTATCTTTTCCTTTTCTCCCAAATATTTTTGCCCCAAGTCTGTATTTATTATTCATATTATCATGTGCTTGACATAATCTCGGCACTCAAGAGATATGAGTTCTTTCTTTTTACTAACACTTCGCTTTGTCATTCCTTCCCTTCTGTTTTACTGATAATAGAATTGGAATCTTTAAGAAATAAGGAGGGTAAGTTGCTGAGATAAGAGAAAATCCCATTCTTTGAAATATGTCCCCTATTTGGACCAATTTAAAACAGAAGACCGATACTTTCCCAGGTTTATTGTAAGCTATTGTCAACATTAGGTTTCTTTTTATTGCAATTAAGAATTGCTACTTGGGTGCTCAGTTATGTTCCTGCACTGGTAGCACAATAGGTCGTTGCACAAAGCGAAGGAGAGATGGCCTGTGAAAATACTTTGCTACTAACACGTACAAGAAAACATATGCTAATTTTTTGTTTTGTTTTGTTATTTGGCACCTGTCATAGACCTAAATACTTTGGGGGTGATTTTTATCTTTTTTTGGACATTTTTGGACCTTTCAAAAATATTGATTTCACATGTCAGTCAAATCTCTGGCTAATTCTCTCCTGATTGCTAGGTGAGTAATCAGTTTTGTCACTCCTGAGAGAGTGGCAGTGTGTACGCCATTTCCCATTTTTGAATATATATGGAAAGTAAGAGATTTAACACATTTGTGGATATCAAAAGATAATTTTGCAGTTTGATTTCAGAAAGTCCCATGATCTTTATCATGTGGGGGTTTTGTGCTATCTCTTTCTACATGAGGTTTTGGTAGCTCATGAAACAAATGTAAATATTACCCTCTGGTGAAAATAATGAAGAATGATATGGTAGGGTTTGGTCAACTATGGTCCACGGGCCAAATCCAGCCAGCCATCTGTCTTTGTGTGTCCCAAAAGCTAAAAATGTTTTTGTTGTTGTTGTTTATTTTGTTTACATTTAAAATGTTTGAAAAAATCCAGACAGGAATGGTATTCTGTAACGTGAAATGTACACAAAATTCTGATATTAGCATCCATATGTAAAATTTTATTAGGGTATCAGTTGTTTGTATCTGCTTTCATGCTACAAGGATACAGTGGAATAATTATGACAGAGACCATATGGCCTGTGAAGCCTAAATAATTACAATCTGGCCCTTTACAAGAAAAAGTTTTTAAGCTACTGGCCAAGGGTATCATTTAAAACTTTAAAACAATTTGGTATTCTCCTAGGTCAAATAAAGGTAAAATATCTCTCTGTCATTATGTGCACATTGATGAGAGAAACAAACTGGAAAAATGTATATTGGATGTGAGAATACAGGAAGCTAAATCTTGAAATCATCATTTCCTGGAAATTTATAAACAAGTGGAAAGAGTTAAGTTCTACCTATAAGACATAGGTCACACAGCTCTGATATGGGCTGATGCGTACAGACATACATACATATAAATACAGGTTAAACAAGTAAATTTGGGAGCAGGAAGTTATTTAGGACTGATTGACTGAAATTCAACAGAATAGTTTCCTCCTCTGTGCCCTCCTCTGTTAAGGAGAATAAAAACTTAGGACAAAAATTAAGTATGAAACTACATGTAACAGAAACGTATTAATTTGGATATTAAGGTGTAGAAAAAGTACCAAGGAAAAAAAATACCAATATCATTGTAATAAATAATACTAAAGTTTACTGAGCACTTCTCCAGTCTTAGACTCTACCCTAAGCTCTTATATACATCGTCTCTGTTCATTGTTGCTACAGTCCCTTGAGGTAGACACTAATAGAATGACTACTATTGTGGCAGAAAAAGAAATTAAGAAACAGTTACACATTTTGTTAACTTCAGATCAGTCTCTGAAGTCCAGGAATTGTGTGTGTGTGTGTGTGTGTGTAAGAGGGTTTTGATGGAAAAATCCTACCCTAGTTTTAATCACTAGGCAAGTGGGTTTGGCTTCAGTTGTCAGTCTGGAAATTGGGTGGGAGTGGAAGGGACTGAAGTTTATAACAATATGTGTAATGTCATGTGCAGATAGACATAGCCAAAAATGTAATTTTTCTTTCTCTCTCGTAGTTGGTTCTGAGTTTAAGTTATTTCAATTTCTAGGACAATATGCAATATGAAATAAATATTGATTTAGTGCTAATTTAATTTAATTTTCATTTCTTTTTAAAAAGAAGTACCATAAAACCATCCATTGCTATACCAATTATAAGAAGAACACCTGCAATGTATGATTTGACAAATAAAATATATCCATCCTTGGTGCATGTATTATTAGGTGGCCTCTTAGCATTAAACTGTGCATTAGGAGGACATGCTCACAGAGGAACTTGGGCCAAGCTTTCTTAACAGCTTAACAAGATAGTCTTAGTTCAGTGAAGCCTCTAGCTGATTGATTTTCAGATCCTGAGGATTCCCAGCACATAAACAATTAAAATACAGGCTATTTATTATACAATGCTCTGCCAAACCTGCACCTCAGTTTTAATTTCCTGTTGAGTCTAAAATAGTAATGGAAGACAAAAGGAAGAGATTTAAAAGGGATTGAAGCTAAAATCAGCCAAGAATAAAGAAGACAGAAAAAAGAAGATGTGCTAATGAAGAAAATTTCCCCACAGTGTCATAGGCTAATACTATGATCTCTGGAGTCTTTTCTTTAGGACTCAGCTTGGAATGATAGGAAGGGCATGGAATATGGAGCCTAACAGACGTGGGTCCAAATCCTTCACAAGGCACCTTGCACAAATTTAACTCTCTAAATCCTATTTTCTACAAAAGCAAATTGGGAAAAAATAACTATTTAGCAGGATAAATGTCAAAAAGAAATAATGTGTAAAGTTTTAAATATAGTTCTTGAAAATTTGGAGAAACAAATACTAGTCTCTTGCCTTTTAGGTGTACAGCCCTTTTTAATGTGTTCCCTGAATTTTTTTTCTAGTCTCCTGTCTCCTCTTATTCACTAATATGTCCATTGGCCCTGCACTTAGTTATCTAAATCCAGCCATTACAAAAGCTAGTAAGAGAAATCTTGATCAGTAACAAGTACTGTTCAATCTTGACCAAAGAAATAATGACCATTATTTGAGTATAAATAATTCTTATGTAACATGTCCACAGTGTAACTCATGAGGTTCATTTCCAAGCTACAAGTACCTCTTAGAATTATTAGTTACTTAGGATAAAAAATAAAAGCATTTTGGAGGAAGACAACATTGCCTCCATATTTGTTCACTTTTTCAAATCAATAAATACTTAGTGAACATCTACTTTGTACATCAGAAATGAAATCTGTCATGAAGGAAATTATAACAGAGTGACCAAGACAGGCATCAGTGAAATAACTCGTTTACTGGGGTGCCTGGGTGGCTTAGTCCGTCAAGCAATGGACTCTTGATTTTGGCTCAGATTATGATCTCAGGGTTGTGAGATTGAGTCCCGAGTCAGGCTCTGCAGTCAGTGGGGAGTCTGCTTGAGATTTTTTTTTTTCTCTCTCTCCTGCCCCTCACCTTGCTTGCGCTTGCTCTCTAAATAAAATGAATACAATCTTTAAAAAGAGAGAGAGAGAGAGAGAGAAATCATTCTTTTCCTAAATGTAAAATTATAATTATAGTAACTGTTGTAAATGGAAGTATAAATACAAATTCTATGGGATGCTGTCAAAGAGAAGAGGTCCACATAGAAATGTCTAGAGGGCTTCACTGAGTCAGAGACCTCAGCTGATGTCTGAAAGTGAAGAGAAATAAGCCGAAGCAGAGGGGCCAGGAAACAAAGAGACACAATGTCTGTGAGGCATTGCGAGGAGGACCTTGTGACAGGAGCTGAGAAATGAGATGAAAGAGGTAAATGGAAACTTTGTTCATCTTTTATGGAATGTTAGCCTGGACTTGAGCTGGATGGCTGACTGTAACATGATTTGAGAAGTAAAGATATGACCGTTAGAATTCTCTCCCAGATATTTTAACATTCATTCATCTATTCCTAACCAGATACAGGCAATCTTCTCTTTGCATGTCAGGGCAGGACCATAAAAATGACAGTGCAAGTGGAAATCATGCAAAGCAACTGTAACATCAATGAGAAAAAATGATATCTCTGTGACTTCATAATTAAAGACAAAACATTAAAAATTTTCTTATTCTCAGTTATTAATGTATAGAGAAGTAAAAATAGTAACAGTATTTTTTATTTAAAACACTGATTAAAAATATTGGAAACATTGTTAATGGAAGTATACTATTTCTTTGTTAAAAAATGTATCAAGTGTGGGGGCACCTGGTGGCTCAATCAGTTAAGCATCTGCCTTTGGCTCAGGTCATGATCCTGGGGTCCTGAGATGGAGCCCTACGTCAGGCTCCCAGCTCAGCAGAGAGCCTGGTTCTCCCTCTCCTCCCTGCTGGTGCTCTCTCTCACTAACCCTGTCTGCCTGTCTCTCAAATAAATAAGTAAAATCTTTTTAAAAAATGTATAAAGAGTGGTTTGAACAGTAGTTGCCTTCTTATCATATAACATATGATATGGTATGCAGTGAGCATCTTTGCTCTGCCTTGGTGAATTGTACTTTTTTCTAAGTTCAGATCAGCTTCCAACATTTTAACTTCCACACTTCCAATGTCGTGAAATTTCTCTGAGAATTCCTTTATGTTGGGTATTTTGTCAGAGCACTTCTTCTGAGACATCTTCAGCCTCTTTGTCCCAACAGTCTCCCTAATTTATGTTGGTAAGCTCCCCTTCTCTGTTTCTCTAGCTGCATATCTGGAATCTCTTGAACGGTGACAATGACACCATTTCTTCTAGTGTTACCACTTTTCATTCCCCTGCTGTAATTTCATCTTTGTTAGTCAATTCCCTCTCTCAGTTATCCACTTTTGCAAACAGGTTATCACTGGGAGTTAAGGAGTCGACGTGAATACATGTGTTGCTGTCTGTGTGCATATTGAATAACAGGTATGAGGTGACCAACCACTGACAGGCTTTCAAAGAAGTAACTGATTGGTCACTGGTTACAATGCACAGCTGTATCTTATAACGAGTTTTTCAGGTATTTATAAAGATCAGGCAAGGTTGAAGCACACTGCTACAGAAAATCATAATAATGGGAAAGAAACACTATAGAGAAACACACAAGAACCTTTCAGAGTCTTACACTTACTTTTATATAAATGATCTTTGTCTGCAGACCAACTAAACTGCCATCAGTTATCAATAAGTATGCTGAATCTTTATATAAGAACCAGAAGCCTGAGTATCTTCTACACCCTACTAGTACAAATCCAGGATAGGCATGTACATGCAATTCTTTTCAGATCAACCTTTACAAAAAAATTAAATATACAAAACATCACTAACAATTTGGGATATATAACTATGAACAAGCAAAGGTGTACATAAAAGGTTCTGTTTCATGTTTCCCATTCAGTGTCCATTACATTTCAAAACCAGCTTTGATAATTCTGCTCAATTCAGCAGAAATCTCATATACACTAACTAGTATTTTAAAATTAAAGTCATTTATTCAGCAGATGAGAAATTAGAGTTATTACTTATCTCATACATAATTCTACCAGTCATCCTGGTAGCAATCATTTCTCTCCATAATATCTCCTTAAAAAAAGTCAATATTCTTTTCACAGTGGATAATAACTTACACAGTGAATATGAAAAGAGTGTTCAGCTCCTTTGTGCAATCAACTCAGTGTCTTTTGTTAAGTATGTATGACTTCAAATCAGTGTAAAATGGCAGTCTAGCAGTTAAACAGTGTGCATTGCTGGATCTAATTAATTCTACTATTTTATGCCAAAAATTCCATTAGTTTCCATTAAAGGTCTTGATGTAGTGCAGGCTCCTTTATGTTTTGTAGTTAAAACAGTCAAACTTCATTTCAAATTAAGGATTATGCTGCAGAACTGAAGGAATGCTAGGGTAGCTCTCTAGCTACTCTAGCATTGAGTAAGTTACTCAATTTTAACAGGATATTCAGAACATGAGTTAACTTCAAAACAGTTACCTTGTAATAAATACATCAACAGTACACTTAAACCCATAGGAAAAAGGCAGCTGGGAAAAGGCCGTTAGGAGTCTGCCCTATGTGCTATAATTTTATGGTAATATTACAATATACCATTGAAAATGAAAATTTCACTAGGGTTACTGGAAATGTTGGAAGCAGCAATGCAGCCAAATTTAATATTATTATCCCCCTTGAGATTTACACCTCTGCTATATATGCTCATTTAAAGATGCCACACGTTAATAATTCATTATATAGTTTTATAATCCTTTTGTTTGGTTGGTAAATAATGCTTATCATAAACCCACTGTGTGTAAAGGATCATCATCACTATGTGATGGCAGATAGATAACTGAGTCACGTGGGAAATGAACCATGACATAGTGAAATGGCAGATCTTCATCAGCTCCCAAGGGGTAGAAGCACCCAGGACTCTTTCCAGTAAATAGCAAGAATGTTTACTTTGTTTATTCTATTTTTTCATGATTGATACTAGCTTACTTTTTACTTGGCTTAAGGATTGAAACCAACACATTTTGGGGCAACTAGGTGGCTCAGCTGCTTAAGCAGCTGACTTGGTTTCTGCTCAGAACATGATCTCAGGGTCATGAGATGGAGCCCCAAGCCATCTCTGAGTTTAGTAGGGAATCTGCTTGAGATGATCTCTCTCCCTCTGCCCCCCCCGCCCCCCACTCCCACACTCTCTCTCAAATAAATAAACCTTAAAGAAACAAAAACAAAACAAAACACCAATAGCTGTTTATGTGAAATAATCACAATGATAATCTATAATAGATAAATTTTAGTTCTCACTTAAGGACTTTTCTTTTATAAGAGAGAAGGAGAGAGCGCATGGGCACACAGGTATGGGGGGAGGGGCAGAGGGAGAGAAAATATTAAGCACACTTTTCCCTTAGTGTGGATCCTAAGGGGCTAGACCTCAAAACCCTAAGATCATGACTTGAGCTGAAATCCAGAGTCAGTGGCTTAACTGATTGAGCCACTCAGGTGTCCCAGGATTTTTAAAATACAGATGTCAACACAAGTGCTTTACATTTTTTGTTTTGTTTTTGTTTTGTTTTGTTGTTTTTGTTTTTTGCTTTTTTTGCTGCCATTGGCTTATTTTTTATTAATCAATCACTCATCATCAAGTATTACTTGAAAACTCATTATATTTGTAGTGGGGGCTAACACTAACATAAAATATAAAATCAGTTAGTTATAATTATTATAACTATATAGTTGTGAGTTTATTCAAGATAATTTATTACTGCATAATCCAAAATTTTGAACATTTTTATAAAATATAAAATCAGTTAGTTATAATTATTATAACTATATAGTTGTGAGTTTATTCAAGATAATTTATTACTGCATAATCCAAAATTTTGAACATTTTT
>NC_081558.1:189563029-189622392 GCF_022355385.1 Mustela nigripes
GCCTGTGACCATCTATGCTTTTCTTTTGGGGAGATATTCATAGCTTTGGTCACAATCTTGAAATGTTTGTTCTGATAAGCCTGAGGTATTCTTACGGATAGAGGGGGAAGCTATGTATAGAAGAGTTCACACTAAGTATTACATTGGATTACATGAATTACACAGAGATGGAGGGCAAGAGTTCAGAAAAGGCAATAATGCTGTGGACTGGGACAGTAGAGAAGAGCTGCATGTAAGACATGCTTAAATGCACAAATAGAGCATACGTACTGATCCTTGTTTTTTAGGTATATGGAAATAAATACATTTTTCCATTAATACACAATAGTAATAACTAAAAATCCTATTTCAATTTTATATTTCACTTAGGCTTAAATTCTTAAGCTACATAAAATAATTTGAAGGCCTAGTTAATATGACTGAACAATTAAATAGCATCAACATACTCCATGAAATGGATTTTGTCAAGAGATCAATATTTTCATCAATACTCCTTTCAGAAAAGATGTTAATGCTATGGATGAAATTAGCTTCAATTGATTCTAAAGAAAAAAAACCTAGGATATTAATAATTTCTATAGTTAGTATTTTCTGTGCAATTGTCATAAAACCAACTTATTCATTGCTAAGTACAATAAGTTACTGAAAATAAAAAACAAAAGACTGAAGTATATAACAAATTAATTTTTAGATTTCACTTCACCTTTTCTTCTGTCCACCATTTTTTGTCAGTTACTTAAAATTCTGGATAAAATAAATTCAATAACTAATAGCTTCTTTAAAATTCACAGCTATAGGCTTATCTATAATTTATATGTCATATTCTGCAAATTAGTGGGGACTTGTTCTGAAGAGTTTAAAAACAAATGATGTTTCTTTCTTGTAGTCTTTATGAACAGATAATTATATATATATACATATATGTACATATATATATACCTTGCAGAACAGTAATAAACCAGATAAAACCATAAAACTTGTTCTCTTTTCATATATGCTGGGTTAAGTACTAGGTGTCAAACAGAATCATATACATAGTTACATGAAGTGGGAAAATTTGTTTCCTAATCTAATAACCATAAGATTTAAATTTTGTTTTCAATTTAGAGAAAACATTTTAGAGTATTTTTAGGAAAAAAAAAAAACAGTTCTAAGAAACCTTTGGATCCCCTGTAGTTTTATTCTAGATACTTTTTATATCAATTCCACTTTTCCATAAATTGGATCTTGATCATGAAGCAAGACCCCAGTGAATCCAATTCATCCCCAAACTCCTTTGGAGAAATCACATCCTTTGTATTCTGAGTCTTTATGCCAAGTTTTGCATCAAAAAATTTCTGTCAATTATTTCAGAAAATTTTTAACTCATAATGAAAGAAATATTTAATTTTCCAATTACTATCTCTCAGAGAAAAAATATTCTAATTTCCGAAATTTTTCAATTTCTCATTGAATGCAAAACTACAGAATTCAAGCAGCCACCAGAAATACTGTCTGTTGAGAATATAGGACATATCTTTCAAATATAATAATTATACCTTGTCTTCATAACCAAAAATAAAATCTACTTTCTATTTGCCATTGGTCTTGACTTTCCTTCTCCCTCCCCTTATTCCTGTTAATTGAAGGTACCTGGCAATTTTATAGCCTGTCTGTTAGAGGGGGGACACAAGTGCCAATTTAAAGAAATTAATACAAATCATGGCATATATCAGGTCTATTTTTTAAAACTGTGACTTGCCCAGAAACAGATTTAAACTAAGATATACTATGAATTAAACCAAGAAATAAAATTATTCCTATACAACTCGACCTTTCAAAGAAATAAGAAAGGGTGTATCAGATGGAATCTTTCTTTCACCTCTGATATTCTGTGATTCTAAAATTGTTTTTGCAATCAAAAACAGAAGAGATAATAATTTCATTGTTACTCCAGGACCAAGGAATCAGACCTTGTGAATTAGAGCATTAAACTTAACAGTATTTTAAATTGATTATTCATAACTGCACTGGAAATACAAAGTTGTCTCATGAATTTCAAAATTATATCATTAGCTATATAACATATTTATTGAATGAAGATTCATTCATTTCAAAGAAGATACAATAATCTAAATAGTGTTTATGTTTTAGCATCTGAACAAGTTTACAGCTTTCTCATATATTCGATGCCTTGAAGTGCCACGGAAAGAAAACCAACATCAGCCACTTGTCTCTTAAAAAGGAGCACCTTTATACCAAACTGGAAAAAGTAATCCCCATTTGTTCATACTTACCATACAAAATAACCAGTGGAACAAATTTCAGTTTCAGTGACTCAATTTGTAATTCATTACTCCTGTTGTTATGCTTCCCCATCTTTGATTTGTTTGAAGACAAAATAAATTCAGTATGTTTCTATTCTCCCCCTGGTTATTTTGTAAGCCTTTTAACCCCATTCTTTTCTGAATGCTTTTAAAATACTGCTATTTAAACAGGGGGTCTAAATCTGATCTCAGTATTCAAAAAGTATCCAATTAAGACTATGTATAACATACTAAGACTATATGTGACATATATGTAAGAATACAACTATAGATAGCTAGATAGATATATAGGGGTGTATTTATATATGAAAGTTCACTGTGCTACAAGATTTTGAAAAATTCATCTTGAAAAGAGAAAAATCTCAAATTTGAAGCTCATCAGATAATAAGATCTGAATAGTGACTCAAGAATGTCATTTGCTGATGAAGACAGAGTCAAGACCAAAGCAGAAAGGTAAGCATATACAGATGAAAACCTCATCATTAGATGCAGGTAAAAGCTAATGTATGTGAAGAAAGAATAAAACTTGCTCATCTAATACAGTTGACTGACCTGATCTTGGAAGACTTCAAGAACAGGTTACTTAAGAAATCACAATTTAATTAAAAAAAAAAGAATAAATTTAATAGTCTAATAATCTAATCAGACTTACAATTTTTTTAAAAAGAATAAAACATGCATCACAACAAAAGAAACCTTCAAGGCAGATATAATCATGGTATGAATAATGTTGCATTTTATTATTGATTAAAAGGATTTAACCATGACATTTCATTCATCAGATTCCATTTCTCATTATATGAAGACAATGCACGTTTATCAAGTGTATGTGTAGCTTCTCACAATTATGTTTTCTTTGAACTCTCTCTTTGCCTTCACTTCTGATGGTCATAGTATTTATTATGACTTTTATCAGAATTTCAGGGTCTCATCATCACAGTCCTTCAGATTTTCAGCCTATTCCAAAGATCTTCAAAAAACTATTGTGAAATGGAGTGCACAAACAGAAAAAAATTCGACTTCATCCCATTACTACATCAATTCAGATTTCTTTGTCTCAGTTGTTGACATAAATATAAATCATTGACTGTTAAGGACATAGATTCCCACTAATGAAAATGGAAACCAATTGAATTCTCTGGAACTGGTACAAATCATTCACATGATTCAGTGATAGTCCACTCTGGCAAATCACTATGACATGATGATTACAGCACCCCTTAAAAGGTAGTAAATTGTAATGCCTGCACCACTCTGTGCTATCTTCACTTCCCCACTAATTCAATATGTCCCACTAATAACAACGTCAACTAAGGTAAGCCTTTAAAAAATTAGAGTAAATAGAAAAATCAAGTTCTACTTGCTCAACTTAGATCCCCAAAGATAACTTGGAAAAATATAAGTTATAATGTGAGGCAGGGGGACTACATTAATTATGGAAATATTTACCTAACAAGTGTTTTTAATATGTGTGTACTTATGTGTATGTACATATATATACAATATGAGTTTTATTTATTGTTAATCATTGTCCAGTGACTAGTAAAATACAGTCTTGAGAAAGCACTTTACTTTAGATCCTAGAAATGGCTATTATAGATCCTGTAGAAAAATATTTTAAATTAAATATAAAGAACTCATAAAAATATAACCTGAAATCATGGAATAAGTCTATCTCATAAACAAAACCCACATTATGTATTGTTGTATCAAACACCAAGACCCTTGGAGAAGGCCCAGAACAGACTTGCCTTATACTGATTTCTGTTTACTAAATAATGCTGGAAAAGCTCTTCTCTCTACTATGATTAAGAGCATGTGTCACTTTGTTAGGGGCAATATACAATGTCTATGAATATCTTTAACATTTCCATTCTGCAATTTTTAAATCAGCATTAAAATATATTTTAAAGTAAGAGTAAGAATTAGTGTTAAACTAACCATTTTATGAGTAAAACAATACTTAACTATAAGTAGGAAATACCTTTTAAGTTTCTCTCTTTAGTATTTTTATTTTTTATAGCACTTTCCCCCGTAAATTTTATACTTATTTTCAAATAAATTTTTAAACATTTATAGAAAGCATATAGTTATTTTGCACAATATCAATTAATATTTAAGATGAGGAAAGGAAAAAAAACCACTTCTTTATATTTGAACACTTCATGATGCTAAAGTATTTAAAACAAAATAGGTGTTAACTTTGAATCTGACTCAAATATACAGTCTGGGAAAACTATTATTTTGAGTTTTTTTTAAGGTTCCATGTTGAGGAATTATTTTAGCATTCAGATTAATTGGGAACAAAAATTTCAAGGGAGAAAATAATATTGTATGTTACAGAATAAAAGAAATAAGGGGGAAAAACCACCTTAGAGCTGTGCTGTCTAAAAGAAATATCATGTGAGCCACATATGTAGTGGAAAATTTTCTGGTAGCTATATTAAAAAGAGCAAAATGAAACAAGTGATTTGAACACTTTAAAAATATACCTTATTTAATCCAATTTTTAAAATATTTTCATTTCAAATATAATCAACCTAAACAAATTATCAATGGCATATTTTCTACTCTTTTTTGTATCTGAAGTCCTTAAAAGCTGCCTATGTTTTACATGAGCAGCGTATCTCAATTTGGACACTTAAGTGATAGTCACTGTACTAAACACAAAGTCTTGGAAGACTGGTTTGTAACCCTCATGAACCCTGCCTTTTACAAGAAATCTGCATTTAAGAAAAGTGAGGATAAAAATGCATAGGAAATATCAAAAATAGAAAATATCACAGTAGAGTAAGTTTAATATTTTCCCCCTTGAATGTGAAAACATACCAGTAGAATTTTCCACAGGAGTGTAGTCAAGGGCAAGAAAGTAGGTCTGGAAGAACAGCCGAAGGAAGTGTTGGAGCATGCTTCTTTTATTGACGCCTTATAGCCAACGATGACTGCTGCCATTAACTTGTAAGACAAAATCACCTCAGTGGGTGGTACCGAGCTGTATAGCTCTTACTCATATAGCTTCTATTTTTAGTTTCTTTGGTTTAAACATATGTCTATTTAAAAAATATCTATATTTTTAGAAGGGAGATTTTTTAATACTAATGTGTTCTAAAGTTAATATTTCCCCTCTCTTCCTTGTATTCTTTGTTCCTCTGTGGCCTTTGCAACATGTGCCTGCTAAATAAATAAATAAATATATGTATGTTGGGTGTAAGGGTGCATATTTATGAGAAACAGGCATGTGGGAAGTCAAACTGTGAAGAGAGCTTTGCTCACAGAGCCCCCTGACCCTTTGAAATACCCTCAGCTGTTCTTAAAACCACAGGAAACCTATTTGTTTATGGAAGTGTGCCAGGTGTTTCTTTTTCATAAATTTGTAATTGATTAATCATCATCATCTAGGAAAAAGGGCAACACCATGATGAAAGACTGTATTTTCATCTGTACATTAAATAAATAGAGTATTTTGAATGAGAAATGATGAAAAGATAAGGCGGGAAAGGAGAAGAGGGAAAATAGAACACAAAGTTAGACATGTGGCCTTATAATTAAACCATATAATCCCAAGCCATTCAAATGTTACACCTACTTGTTAAAAACCTTCAAATTGACAAAGTCTGTGAAAATTTTATTTTAGAGTTATGCCTGATTTAATTATTTTTTCAGAATAATATTCAGTCAAAAAAATGAAGTTTAATGTTGCATGATCATCATTTAAAAAATGGGTATATTTATATAATATCAGATAATGTTTTATTAAAATTAGTTGTGAATAAAAGAGAATGCTGACATTAAGTGAAAGATATATATTTGTGAATGGTGATATTCTCCCATGGAAGCTTCCAAAATTTATTTAAAAATGGAAAATGGTCACTTCAGAGAGATGACAGGAATGGAGAGAAAAATGATAAGAGCTAGGACACTAAGCGAAACCATGGGAGAGGTGAACAAGCATAGTAAGTTATAAAACAGATCTTTTCTAAAGCCAGATGACTTGAAATAAAGAACATGTGCTTGTAATGGACAGTAAGGGAGAATAATTTACCAATCTGACATGCACTGAAACATCAGGAATGGATTTTAGTAGGATCTGGGCTCTATGGCAAGAGGCAAGAAAGGAATTACAGATGGAGAGCTCTTTGGAAAAATCACATTTTGAAGAATACAAAGTATATATCAAAACTATATTTGAAATATAACTGTAAATGATTGCTAGTTAAAAAGAAATGCCCACTGTCTTCTTGTATTACACTGTAGTTTTATGTGGGCTTTGTTCTGAATTATGATTTACAGATAAACAATCTATTTTGGAATAGTGACAGTATAGTCCAATGTAGATCACTGTATGAATGTAGATCATAGCTAGAATCCTAAGTTGTACAACTGACCAACTAGACAAACCAAAGTACCTGTATGTCACTACTGCTCAAAATGGGGTTCATGGAGTATCATCATCACCATCATCATCAAGCATCAACTGAGAGTTAGAAATGTATAATCCCAGGTTCCACTCCAGACCTACAGAGTCATGATCTCAATTTCAATAAGGTTCCCAAATTAAAATCTTAAAAAAACACACACACACACAAAAAAAAAAACCCAACTCTGCCTGCTTGTCATCTCTCTCTGTCAAATAAAATCTTAAAAAAAAAAAAAAAGATTCCCAAATTATTTGAAAATGTATTAAGTGCTGAGAAGTGCTGTTCTAGAGTAGTATGCTCCTCTATCTTGTTATTAAATGCTGGAGGTTCTGAAAGCCCAGTTAAAAAGCTATTTTTTCTTTTCTTTTCTTTTTTTTTTTTTTTAAAGATTTTATTTATTTATTTGACAGAGAGAGAGAGAGAGAGAGATCACAAGTAGGCAGAAAGGGAGCAGAGGGGGAGGGGGAAGCAGGCCCCCTGCGGAGTAGAATGCCTGATGCAGGGCTCGATCCCAGGACTCTGAGACTATGACCCGAGTTGAAGGCAGAGGCTTAACCCACTGAGCCACCCAGATGCCCCAAAATCTCTTTTCTTGATCCCAGAGGCTGGGAAGAGGACAGAGCAAGAGGACCCTAAGCTCACCTTGTCCCAAGAATATGATTAGATAACACTCACATTAGTATAAATAACACAGAAAACAACCCAAAGACTGGCATAATAAACTCCAGAGCCAAAGGCAGTAAAGAGGCTACACTGAAGAGGGTAGGAAGATTGGAGATGCAGTGGATAGCAAAAATGGACCACAGCCTTCTGTAGAGGGGGAAGAGCCGGGGGAGTCCTGGGCATAGAGAAGGGGGAAAATCACACTGGGGAGCCTGTATGAGGAAGACAAATTCCCTTAACATTTGGCTTTAAAAGCAAAAGGGGCCATAGTTTGTGAGTTCTTACAACCAAAGAGACTTAAATCTTGGAATTTTAAGAATCAGCAAGCTGGGTTCTGGGAGAAGACAATAGGAAGCTAAGTCTCCACCCTTTAAGAGAGAGCACTACAGATAGCACATGGAGATACAGCATAGAAGGAGCAGTCTGGGAACAAACACTGCCTATATCAGGCAAAGAAAGCATCTGCAGACAACTGGACTGAAGGGAAAAGCAGTCAGGACAGGATAGCAGGGCACAATCAACACACATAAGAGACAACCCGTGAAATGCCAGGTTCTGGGGAATAGGGGACATTGTACTGCAGGGCACTATAGAGTCTCTTCTTCATAAGGGCATTACTTTCAAGAGCAGAAGAAACTTATTTTCCTAATACACAGAGACAGACACAGATGAGTTAGACAGAGACAGAGGAATATGCCCCAGATCAAAGAACAGGACAAAATTACAGGAAAAGACCCAAGTGAAACAGGTATAAGTAATATGCCTGATAGAGAATTTAAAGTAATGATTGTAAAGATACTTACTGGACTCAGGAAAATAGTGGAGGACATCAGTGGGGCCATAAACAAAGAGATAAAAAGAGAACCAATCAAATGTGAAGAACTCAATAAATGAGATTAAAAATATACTTGATGGAATGAATAGCAGACTAGAAGAAGCAAAGGAATGAAATAGCAACCTAGAAGACAGGGTAGTAGGAAGTGATCTAGCTGAGCAAGTAGGAGAGAAAAAAATATGCAAAATGAGAATGATTTAGGGAACTCAGTGACTCCATCATTATAGAAATCCCAGAAGAAAAAGAGGGAGAAAAGGACAGAAAATTTATCTGAAGAAAAGTAGGTGAAAACTTACTTAATCTGGGGAAGGAAACAGATATACAGATCCAGGAGGCACAGAGATCCCCCAACAAAATCAATCCAAGGAAGTCCACATTAAGACACATAGGAAATAAAATGGTAAAAAGTAGGGACAAAGAAAGAATTTAAAAGAGGCAGGGAAAAGATATTTACAAGGGCATATAGTTACATACAAGGGCAACTCTATAACTCTATCAGCATATTTTTCAGCAGAAACTTTACAGGCCAGAAGAAAGTGGCAGATATGTCCAAAGTGCTGAAAGGAGACAAAACAAAACAAAACAAAACAAAAACCTGCAGCCAAGAATCCTCTATCCAGCAAGTTGTCATTCAGGATAGAAGGAGATATAAAGGTCTTCTCAGACAAACAAACAAACAAAAAAAAGGAGTTCATGACCACTACACCAGCCCTATTAAGAAATACTAAAGGAGCCTGAGTGAAAAGGCAAGAACATATACAAGAGTATGAAAAGTAGGGAATGCAAAAGCAGTAAAAATAAATAAGTCTGTAAAAATCAGTCAAGTATTCACACAATAAAAGGACAAAATATGATATCATATGTCTAAAAATATGTAGGAGCAGGGAAGCAAGAGTGGGTTCAAACACAAGTGGCCATCTATTTAATATAGACTTCTCTATGCAGAAGATGGTATATACAAACCTAATGGTAACAATATATATATATATAAATAGGTATGCAAAAAAACTCAAGTTTTTTTGGAACTCA
This sequence comes from Mustela nigripes, assembly GCF_022355385.1. Classification (NCBI taxonomy): domain Eukaryota; kingdom Metazoa; phylum Chordata; class Mammalia; order Carnivora; family Mustelidae; genus Mustela; species Mustela nigripes. The sequence continues at coordinate 189,572,282 of NC_081558.1, forward strand.
AGTAAATCACTAAGGAAAGTTAACTACCCATGAAAGTGAGCAAGAAAAGAAAGGATCAGAGAAAAATTACAAAAATAACCATAAATCAAGTAACAAAAAAATACATATCTGCCAAAACTTCTTGAATTTAAATAGAGTAAATGCTCCAATTAAAAGACATAGTGTGATCAAATGGATTAAAAAACAAGACCCACCTATATGCCACCTATAAGAGTATCATTTTATACCTAAAGAGACATGCAGATTGAAAGTGAGGGGAGAAAGAAAGAGTTATCATACAAATGATGTCAAATGAAAGCCAGGGTAGCAGTACTTACATTGGACAAAATAGACTCAAATGAAGACTGTAACAAGAGACAAAGGACATTATATAATAATAAATTGGACAATCCAACAAGAAGATATAACAACTGCAAATATTTATGCACACAAATACATAAAACAGTTAATTACAAACATAAAGGAACTAATTGATAGTAGTACAATAATAGTGGGGACTTTAATACCCCACTTATATCAATAGAAATATCATCCAAATAGAACATCAATAAGGAAACAGTGGTTTTTAATGACACACTGGACCAGGATTTAACAGACATATTCAGAATATTCCATCCTAAAACAAGAAAATACAGATTCTTTTCAAGTGCACATGGGACATTCTTCACAATAGATCTCACATTAGCCCATAAAACAAGCCTCAACATATTTTAAAAAATCGAAGTCATACAATACATTTTATCCGACCACAATACATTTTGTCCGATTTGAAACTAGAAATCAACCACAAGAAAAAAACCGGAAAGAGAAAATATACATGGAGCTTAAATAAAATGCTACTAAATAATGAATGGATCATGCTATTCAACATCGTACTAGAGGTCCTAGCCTCAGCAATCAGACAACAAAAGGAAATTAAAGGCATCCAAATCGGCAAAGAAGAAGTCAAATTATCACTCTTCGCAGATGATATGATACTATATGTGGAAAACCCAAAAGACTCCACTCCAAAACTGCTAGAACTTATACAGGAATTCAGTAAAGTGTCAGGATATAAAATCAATGCACAGAAATCAGTTGCATTTCTCTACACCAACAGCAAGACAGAAGAAAGAGATATTAAGGAGTCAATCCCATTTACAATTGCATCCAAAACCATAAGATACCTAGGAATAAACCTAACCAAAGAGACACAGAATCTATACTCAGAAAACTATAAAGTACTCATGAAAGAAATTGAGGAAGACACAAAGAAATGGAAAAATGTTCCATGCTCCTGGATTGGAAGAATAAATATTGTGAAAATGTCTATGCTACCTAAAGCAATCTACACATTTAATGCAATTCCTATCAAAGTACCATCCATCTTTTTCAAAGAAATGGAACAAATAATGCTAAAATTTATATGGAACCAGAAAAGACCTCGAATAGCCAAAGGGATATTGAAAAAGAAAGCCAACGTTGGTGGCATCACAATTCCGGACTTCAAGCTCTATTACAAAGCTGTCATCATCAAGACAGCATGGTACTGGCACAAAAACAGACACATAGATCAATGGAACAGAATAGAGAGCCCAGAAATAGACCCTCAAATCTATGGTCAACTAATCTTTGACAAAGCAGGAAAGAATGTCCAATGGAAAAAAGACAGCCTTTTCAATAAATGGTGCTGGGAAAATTGGACAGCCACATGCAGAAAAATGAAATTGGACCATTTCCTTACACCACACACAAAAATAGACTCAAAATGGATGAAGGACCTCAATGTACGAAAGGAATCCATCAAAATCCTTGAGGAGAACACGGGCAGCAACCTCTTCGACCTCTGCCGCAGCAACATCTTCCTAGGAACAACGCAAAGGGCAAGGGAAGCAAGGGAAAAAATGAACTACTGGGATTTCATCAAGATCAAAAGCTTTTGCACAGCAAAGGAAACAGTTAACAAAATCAAAAGACAACTGACAGAATGGGAGAAGATATTTGCAAACGACATATCAGATAAAGGACTAGTGTCCAGAATCTATAAAGAACTTAGCAAACTCAACACCCAAAGAACAAATAATCCAATCAAGAAATGGGCAGAAGACATGAACAGACATTTCTGCAAAGAAGACATCCAGATGGCGAACAGACACATGAAAAAGTGCTCCATATCACTCGGCATCAGGGAAATACAACTCAAAACCACAATGCGATATCACCTCACACCAGTCAGAATGGCTAAAATCAACAAGTCAGGAAATGACAGATGCTGGTGAGGATGCGGAGAAAGGGGAACCCTCCTACACTGTTGGTGGGAATGCAAGCTGGTGCAGCCACTCTGGAAAACAGCATGGAGGTTCCTCAAAATGTTGAAAATAGAACTGCCCTATGACCCAGCAATTGCACTATTGGGTATTTACCCTAAAGATACAAATGTAGTGGTCCAAAGGGACACATGCACCCGAATGTTTATAACAGCAATGTCCACAATAGCCAAACTATGGAAAGAACCTAGATGTCCATCAACAGATGAATGGATCAAGAAGATGTGGTATATATACACAATGGAATACTATGCAGCCATCAAAAGAAATGAAATCTTGCCATTTGCAACAACATGGATGGAACTAGAGCGTATCATGCTTAGCGAAATAAGTCAAGCAGAGAAAGACAACTATCATATGATCTCCCTGATATGAGGAAGTGGTGATGCAACATGGAGGCTTAAGTGGGTAGAAGAAGAATAAATGAAACAAGATGGGATTGGGAGGGAGACAAACCATAAGTGACTCTTAATCTCACAAACAAACTGAGGTTGCCGGGGGGAGGGGGTTTGGGAGAAGGGGGTGGGATTATGGACATTGGGGAGGGTATGTGATTTGGTGAGTGCTGTGAAGTGTGTAAGCCTGGTGATTCACAGACCTGTACCCCAGGGGATAAAAATATATGTTTATAAAAAATAAAAAATTAAAAAAAATAATGAATGGATCAATGAAGAAATTAAAAAAATAAATCAAAAATTAAATGAAAACACAATGTTTCAAAATCTAGGATGCAGCAAAAATGGTTCCTCTAAGAAAGAAGTTTATAGCAATACAGATCTACCTCAAGAAGCAATAAACATCTCAAGTACCCTAAACTTACAGGAGTTAGAAAAAGAACAAAGCCCCACACTAGCAGAAGAAAGGAAATAATAAAGATTTGAGCAGAAACAAATGATATAAAAACTAAAAAATAAGGGAACAGATCAATGACCAGGAGGTGGTTCTTTGAAAAGATCAATGAAATTGATAAACCTCTAGCCAGATTCATCATTACCAGCACCACCAATAACAACAGCAACAAAAACAAAAAGAGAGATAGGGAAAGGACTCAAATGAAAAATAAATCAGAAATGAAAGAGAAGAAAATAACTGACACCACTGAAATACAAAGGACTGTAAGGATATTATGAAAAATTATATGGCAACAAATTGGGCAACCTAAAAGAAATTGATAAATTCCTAGAAACATAAAACCTATCAAACCTGAGGCAGGAAGAAATAAAAAAATTGAGCAGACCAATTACCAAAACTTAAATTGAATCCGTAATAAAAAAAAAAAAACTCCCAACAAACAAAAAGTCTGGGGCTAGGCAGCTTCACAGATGAATTCTATCAAACATTTAAAAAATAGTTAAAACCTATTATTCTTGAACTATTTCAAAAAATAGAAGATAAAGGAAAACTTCCAAATTCATTCTATGAAATCAAATTACCCAATACTAAAACCAGATGAAGACACCAAAAAGAGAGAGAGAGAGAGAACTACAGGCCAATATCTCTGGTGAACATAGATGGAAAAATCCTTGCCAAACATTAGCAAACAGAATCCAATAATACCTTTAAAAAATCCTTCACCACAATTAAGTGGGATTTATTCCCAGGATGCAAGTGTGGTTCAATATTCACAAATCAATCAATGTGATATATCACATTAATAAGAGAAAGGATAAGAAACATATGATAGTACCAAGAGATGAGATGCAGAAAAAACATTGACAAAGTACAAGATCCATTCATGATAAAACAAAACAAAACAAAACAAAAAACCTTCAACAAAGTAGATTTAGAGGAAATTTACCTCAACATAATAAAAACCTACAGGTAACATCCTACTCAATGGGAAAAAAGTATCAGGTCAGGAATAAGACAATGATGTCCACACTTACCACTTGTATTCAACATAGTACTTAGAATCCTAGTCACAGCAATCAGACCAGATAAAGGAACAAAAGGCATCCAGATTGGTGAGGAAGAAGTAAAACCCTCAATATTTGCAGATGAAATGATACTATACATAGAAAATTCAAAAGAGTCTACCAAAAAAACTACTAGGACTGATAAATGAATTCAAAAAAGTCATAGGATACAAAAGTCAATCTACAGAAACCCACTGCATTTCTGTATACTAATAATGAAGCAGCACAAAGAGAAATTAAGAAAACAGTCCCATTTATAATTGCACCAAAAATAATAAAATACCAGGAATAAACTTAACCAAAGAGGTGAAAGACCTGTATTTTGAAAACTAAAAACACCAATGAAAGAAACTGAAGAGAACACACAAAAAATGGAAAGACATTCCATGCTCACTAATTGGAAGAAAAAAAAATTGTTAAAATGCCCATATTACCCAAAGCAATCTGCAGATTTTTAAATCTTTTTTTTTAAATTTAATTTATTTATTTGACAGACAGAGATCACAAGTAGGCAGAGAAGCAGGCAGATAGAGAGGTGGAAGCAGGCTCCCTGCCGAGTGGAGAGCCCAATGCGGGGCTTGATCCCAGGACCCTAGGATCATGACCTGAGCTGAAGGCAGAGATTTGACCCACTGAGCCACCCACGTGCCCCAAATCTTTTTTTTTTTTTTAATAGAGAGAGAGAAGGAGAGAGTATCTCAAGCAGGCTCCATCTCATAACCCTGAGATCATAACCTGAGCTGAAATCAAGAGTTGAATGCTTAACTGACTGAACAACGCAGGTGCCCCAGGAATCTACAGATTTAACGCAGTCTCTATGAGAATACCAACAACATTTTTCAGAGAACTAGAACAATCCTAAAATGTGTATGGAATCACAAAACACCTTGAATAGCCAAAGCAATCTTGATAAAAGAAAACAAAACTGGAGTTATCACAATTCCAGACTTCAAGTTATGTTACAAAATGGAAGTAATCAAATCATAATAGTACTTGCATATAAATAGATTTTAAAAAAATCAATGGATCGAAATAGAAAGCTGAGGGGAGAAAAAAACACCCTACAATTATATGGTCAGTTAATCTTCAAGAAAGGAGGCAAGGATATACAATGGGAAAAACACAGTCTTTTCAGCAAATAGTGTTAGGAAAACTGGACAGCTTACATGAAAAGAAAGAAACTGGACCGCTTTCTCACACCTTACACAAAAATAAACTCAAAATGGAATAAGAACCTGTATGTGAAACCTGGAACCATAAAAATCCTAGAAGAGAGCAGGGACAATTATTTCTCTGACATTAATTGAATCAACATCTTTCTAAATATATCTCCTGAGGTGAGGGAAGCAAAAGCAACTATAAATAAAATAAACTGAGCTATTGGGACTGCATCAAAATAAAAAGCTTCTACCCAGCAAAGGAAACAATCAACAAAACTAAAAGTTAACCTGCTGAATGGGAGAAGATGTTTGCAAATGACATATTTGATAAAGGGTAAGCATCTATAACATATAAAGGACTTACACAACTCAACACCAAAAAAACAAGTATTCCTATTAAAAAATGGGCAAAAGATATGAACAGATATTTCCCTAAAGTAGACATATAGATGGCCAACAGATATATGAAAAGATGCTCTACATCACTCATCAGGGGGATGCAAATCAAAACCACAATGAGATATCACCTCACACCTGCCAAATAGCTAAAATCAAAAACTCAAGAAGTATTGGTGAGGATATGTCAAAGAAGTTATCAATGCCTACTGTATCAGTTCCATTGAGAAAAAAGCAAATTTAATATTATACTAATATGTCAAATTAGGCAACCCTATCAGGACCCCTCTCACTCTTGAGAGCTTTTTCTGTATCTTCATTTAATATACTTCTATTGCTTTACTGACACACACACAAAAATTATATTAATATACCAAATTAAACAGGTATGTATTTACTTGCTCCCAAAATATATGGTCCCTTTTGCCTATGTTCAGTGAAAATCCATAAAAGTATATTCTGCATTCATAATTACAATTTAATTAATGTTATTTGATAATATGAACAATTCACTGGCATTTTGTATATATGAATGGACATACATACATGTTGAATTGGAGGCTAAAATATCTATGTGATGTGCTTTTTCTATACTTATCATATATACATGCCATTATGATACATTGTTTTAAAAGTAGAACAGAGGCACCTGGGTGGCTCAGTGGATTAAAGCCTCTGCCATTCGCTCAGGTCATGGTCTCAGGGTCCTGGGGACCGAGCCCTGCATCGGGCTTTCTGCTCAGTAGGGAGCCTGCTTCCTCCTCTCTCTCTGCCTGACTCTCTGCCTACTTGTGATCTCTGTCTGTCAAATAAATAAATAAAATCTTTAAAAAAAAATAAAAGTAGAACAATGAAAAACTTAATCAGAAAAACAAAAATTACCTGTTATATCCTAAATTTTTTAAAAAATCAACTTTGCATGCACTTTTCTTTATGAAGATTTCTCTGAGCTAAAATGGTCCAAATTAGCACACAAAAGAGAGACAGAGGATTTGTTTACTCTTTGTAAAACTTAAAGCAAATTTTTAATGTCACTTTTATACCCTTAATTATGGATGTTTAACATTTTATGAATCTATGTCACTGATACACCGTAAATTAAATGTCATAATGTCTACTTTAAATCAGTCTCAGAACATGAAGATGTATGATTAAATCAATTAATTGCTAGCTAATTATTTTATGGATCCCGACTGGCTAACTGCACTAATCTACAAACCTTAATAAGTTTTTATGTAGGAGTTAAATATTTTGTTTTTTTTTTTTTAAATAACAAAGGCAGTAAAGTGTAAAAGCCATCCATTCTTAGGAGATAATTGAAAATATCATCTTTAATGCATGAATATTCTGAACTTCAATCACTTACTAAAAGGTTTTTGTCATACTTGTTGATTGATAAGAGTTAATACAAAGAAGATAAGCTGAAAGCAGAAGTCTAATGATGCCAACTACTTTAGGTGTCTTTAAGCACTTTTGTTTTAAGGTTAGGTTAATATAATTTATTGTCCTATATTTATCATTCATAGGTAACTCAGCTTTTTTTCTATGCATTGATTCATCTCCTTATAAATTCTATAAACAATGGGAAATGTGAATAATTTTCACCTTGTAGAAACCCTTCTATTTCTCAAGCTATGTATGCTCAGTTGCTCTCCTATTGTCAGTCTGCAAGTCAATATTAGAGTCAAGAAACATGGCCTAAATAGTTCCCTTGTCCTATATATGTCCTCAGAGTATTCAATTACACACTAGAGAGCGATGGCAAATATTAACAGTGATTTATGGTAAATCGTTAGCTATTGTTCCATTATCCATTTATCCCAATGAGAGCTTTGCCTATTTAGAAATTACTGCACCTCCATCCCCACTTTATTTTTAAGGAAAAGATCTATTGGGGATATTAGTAAAATCATGACAATTCAGGGTTTGGGGGAAGCACATTGTCCAAAGTAGAAGAATGCATGTCATATTTCCCATTATAAAAATAACAACCAGAGAAAATGCTACTGCTTTGCTCTGTTCACCTTTTCAGTAGGTGTTCCCATCAGAATCATTGCTCATTTTTTCGTTTCTCAAGCAAATCATTGCTTAAACTTCCTTTCTGCTGTTTTCTTCCCTATACTTCACAGCAACACTCCAGTTTAAAAAGCTGCTAGCCTCAATGCTCACATAGTTACTATCCCCTCTGAGTTCATAGGTTAAAATGAAAAAAAAAGATTATTATTAGAATATTATACAATCTTGGAAAAATAGAACTATATCTGATGTTAGAGGTCATTCATTGAATCAGTAATTCTCATTTTCACGGGAAGTGGGGCAGAGGTTGGGATGTATGCAAATGTGCAGGTCACAGTTTCCTTGGCTGGCAAAGAACTTGGAGTAAGTCTTGGGTTCGAGTTCTTATGTGGCAAAAGCCACCCTTGAGACTTCAGATCACATTGTAGAGACAATGATGGTAGCCATTCCATCTGTGCATTTAGAAATATGACAGTGTAGATAAAGGTATTTTGAAAATACAATTTATTACTGTTGATAGCTACAAAGAGATTAAATGAGACCTAAAGAGAAAGAAAAACTTTCCTGAAAGTATAGAGTTGGGACCAAAGCGCTCTTTGGAAAGACGACTGGTTCTGGTGACTGGTGCTGTGTAACAAACTACCCCAAAACTGAGTGACTTAAAACAATTTTATTTTGCTCCCCAGTTTGCGATTCAGGAATTAAAGAAGAACTCAGCTGGGTCGTTTGTACTTACTGCCTCTCCTGTAGTTGTAATCAGATGTCAGCTGGAACAGGTTCCGTCATTGGAAATATGACCTGACTAGGACATCTGAGATGGCCCACTGATGGATAGCAGTGATGCTGGCTCTTGGCTAGGATTTCACCCGGATCTGTCCCCAGAAGCATATATGAATGGCCTCTCCAGTGAGAGGGTCTCAGGCTAGTTAGACTTGTAACATGATGTATGGCTCCCCTCAGAGTGAACACGTCAAGAAAACCAGGGCAAAGTTACATTACTTTTTATGGACTAGCCTGGGAAGCACCCAGCATCATTGCTACCATACTTTATTGGTCAGAGCATTTACAGTCCCACTCAGATTCAAAGGGAAATGACATAAACCCCAGATCTCAGTGGCAGGAAGAACAAAGAATTTGTGATCGTTTTAACAACCTCCCATATTCTGTTTTGGGCCTGGTGTGCACTGGCATATTCTGTCATTTCTACTGAGAAACTTTATGAAAAGTTATCATTTCCCATATCTCTATAAATGGCCAGATACATAATTCTCATGGTAGAAGTACAGTGGACCTGAACAAAGAAAAGTGTCATATTTCATACATTTCAAATTTAGCAGCACATGATTCAACAGAAAATCAACAAAATGTAACTGAGTACAGCTGCTGAGACTTGAAATCTAGGTACTAGAAATACAACTATTGAAGCAAAATGCCCTCAAGTCAGGAAATGAAGAAAAGTAAACATGAATTAAAAATAAGGTTGTGTGAAGTTGCTACAACAGAAATATGCACAGTTTGGGCTCTGCAAGGGCTTTGTTGCTCAGGGAGTTAAAGAAACTGTTGCAGAAGACTGGGATTAGAGAGGCTTCTGGAGGGATCCTTGACCAACAAGATGGCCAGACCTCTCCCTGTGCACAGACATGGCATTCCAGATACACATACATTTGAGAAGCCAAAAAGTATGAACAGAAAATTCAGATTAAATTTGATATGGCTTTGGAGTAAGACAAAAATGTGGTCATTAAAGAAGATGAGTCTGGGATATTAAGAAAGAACCAGAAATAGAAGTCTCTTCTATCATGGTCAGGAGTTTATATATAAAAGATATATATGGTCATTTAATATTAATAATGTAACTCAAACAACTGAAAAGTGGGTTGGCATTATTAGATTCCTTTGGGGATACTTTCAAACAATGGTAACAGTGTGATTAAAATATTTCATAGTAGTGAAAACTTCATGAAGTTACAACCAAATTCGGAACGAGGAGGAAGCATATTTAAACAAACCATAGAAAAGCCTACATGAAGCATAAATGAAGCTGGATAGAAATCAGGTGTTGACTTAATTTAACTTCGCCATGGTATGTGTTGGGTTATGTTCCAATCACCTAGTATTTGCATTTACGTACAGTAATCAAGACAGAGCAAACAACCAGGAGAACAGATTCTACATTTTAATTCTCCAGGGACAAAACACATGGTCCTCCCATCCGTTGGCTCCTGTGATTTTTACTGTATGGGAGCTGGCTAATTGAAGTGACTGAGAGTTTCCTCGATCAGGTACAAAACAAAGATCCTTTGTGCTTAAAATTTTCTGCACATGGAATGTGTTAAAGTTAGGATAAATATTCAGGGTATTGTTTACAGCTTAAAGATTTAATTATTTGTAAGAAGAATGCCTGTGGAAAGTAAGTGGGATGCAGGACAATAATTTAACAGGAGCAACTGGGGCTTCGATGCACAGGCTCAGGGCAGTAGAACAGAAGCTTGCTCCCCTAAGTGTGCTTTGCAGAGCAGCAGCATACACATCACTTGGGAGCTTGTGAGAAATGCAGCATCTCAGGTCCCAACAAATCAGGATCCACCTTTCATCTAGATTCCCAGGTAATTCTTATGGGTGTTAAAATTTGGGAAGCATAGATATTGGGTACAGGACACTGTAGGTTAAGGATAACCCTGAAGGGTGAAGTCTAGACTTTTTGCATTTATTTATGTGAGTTCATTGAAATAAAATAAGTTTTTTTTTTTTTAAAGATTTTATTTTTTATTTGACAGACAGAGATCACAAGTAGGCAGAGAGGCAGGCAGAGAGAGAGAGAGGAGGAAGCGGACTCCCTGCTGAGCAGAGAGCCCGATGCGGGACTCGATCCCAGGACCCTGAGATCATGACCTGAGCCGAAGGCAGCGGCTTAACCCACTGAGCCACCCAGGCGCCCGAAATAAAATAAGTTTTGAAGCGGAAGAAACCCATGAAGGAACATACAAAGACGGGAAAACAAATTCAAAAGCAGTGGTGATTGAACAGGCCATGAAGAAGGGGATGAAGTCATATGTATAGTTGCTTTATAAAGAGTGGAATTAAATAATGGAGAGTAAGAAGTAGTTTAACTACGAATAGTTAGAATAGCCTGCTATCAAGTGCCTACGACATTGGTTGGCACATGGTAGACATTCCACGCTGGTATTAATTGAGTGAAAAGCTGTACATATATCACTGTACCAAGTAAAGTGATTTTGTATACATTATTGCACTTTGAGTCTCACAACATCCCAGTGAAGTAGGTAGAATGGGTACTTGGCATCATTAGACAAATGCTTTCAACTTGTCTACTTTGTAATAACTTAAAATCAACAGGTATGACAAAACCTTTTAGTGCATGATTGATGTTAAGAATATTCATGCATTAATGATAGCATTTTCAATTGTCTTCAAAGGAGGATAATTTTTACATGTTACTGCCTTTGTTTAAGAAAGACTAAGATAGTTAACTGCTGTCTAAATGCTAACATTGAATAGTGAATTTACTCAGTTTAATTAATTTCCAGTTTGTATCCTACTTTGCTACTTTCAAGGATTTAAAGAGGGCATCATGAACAATGTAATTTAAAATATATACGGGAGATAGGTTAGGGACATACCATACTTCGTCATTATTGAAAGGGAATTGAAGAGGATATAATGTCATAGGTGGTTCTGGAAACCAGGGCCACCTTTTGCATCTCTTTCACCTGGGTGCAGAACATTTGACCATTTAGGTACCTTTAACATAAGCATAGAAAACAGAATATTGAGAATGTTGAAGTACAGTGAAGTAGTAACTTCTAAAAATCACAGGTGGGACTAGGGTTTGAAGTCACACTTTCTAATTAAAAATTGAGAAAATATTCCTCCGTGGTAAACCTCATTTCAAATTTGAGACATATTGTTCAATGTGTATGTGACCAAGAGATGGTTGTTTGCAGTTATTAAGGACTGTCCATGTAAATCTGGACCACATTTTCAACATAAATTGCCCCTCAAAACAGTTTGCTCATGTTTAAAGGAATAAGTAAAAGCTGGACTTCTCATTGTAGAGAATAAACAAAATTCAAGAGCATATGGTTACTTTATTTTGTTGGATAAATATTTGATTCATACAAAGATATACTGGATTATGTATTTTATTAAATGAATAATTTTTTCTCAGATATTGAGATCTTTTTTATGTTGTTGTGGACAGACACTTTGTACATGAAAAAACCAAAGAACTTTAAAAAAAATTCATAGTACAATCTTATTCTCCCAATTTATTGTTCATTCTAAACCTGCTCAAATTCACCATAAGCAAAAGCAATTAAACAAAATTAATTTAAAGGATAATTAGGTTTTCTGTTCCAGCTTTAGTTTTAATTCTCTAAAGGCTTAAAAGTTCATATTTTTTTAAACATCTGAACTGTATACTAATCTCTGGAATCAAACACAGTCAACCACATTATGAAGTTCAACTTGTGTTGAACTCTACCAAACTACTTAGTTTGCGGAGATTTCTCTGAAGATGAAAAAGAAACTGTTTTACTCCACTGATACCCATAAGGGTCCACTGAGGTTATCCAATACAAAATTATAATTATAATTGCTCCCATATTTTCTATACTGCCTATGCACAGGACACTCTTGGGCACCTGATACACGATGTCTCAATTCTTATAGCCATCTTTCCAAAAAGTGTTATTATCCTCAAATTGTAGAAGAGGAAATGGAAACTTAAAGAAGTTAAATTTGCCAAAGATCATGACTCAGGCTCTATTTTAAATACCGTGTTCTTTTTACTATGCTGATGCCTTATTGCATTATACAAAGTCACAACTTGAATAAAATAGCATTTGCATTTTCAGGGGATCACAGCGTATCTTTGCATATCTGTAACCTCTTAAGAAGATTCCTTTAGATAAAAAAGAGGAATAACAATGTCATATATAACTATACAGTAATTATATAATTACACAATAATATAATAAAATCTAGTTCTGAGAAAAAAGACAGACTATAATATTTAATTTTGAAAGAAATGGTAGGGAATTTCCTCTTTTTAAAGTTAGCTAGGGCAATTAACTTCTGGAATGGTTCTATGGCATATGCACAGTGGTAAGGACACTACATATTTTATTTTCCAAAGCAGGACCCTTTTGAGACTGAAAAGGAGTAAACACCAGACAGATGATGGGACTGAAAACTTTAACTGGGACTGTCCTGGGCTAACAGGAATGTATGGTCACCCTACACACAGGAAGTTATAAATGTTGAAAAAATTGAATTGGTGAATGAAAGAGAGCCAAGACTAACCTGAACTCTGCTCAGAAGTACCTTTTCCTCTGAGGTTTGAAGTAAGTAATTGTATATACCCTATGAAAATTTTTTTTTTTCTAGAAGAGGTGTGCCAAATAAGGGCTTGGAAGGTTTGTCTGATGCTATTTATTACTCCCTACTTATACAGTGATCTGATGTAATTAATTACCTTTGAAAAAGGATGCTTTAAAAAAGATTAGAGACTATTCCAGGTTAGAGAAAAAAGGGGAGATAAAATGCTAGAACGATTCCGCCTTTTATGTCTTCCTGATTCAGAAGCTATATAATTTCCCTCTTAATCAAACTGCACTATTCTTAAATCAGATATTTAAAACATTCCATTAAGTACTAAAAAAAAAGTTGTAAGAACAACAAACAGACCACATAAAAAAATAAATCTGCAAATGCCAAAGAATTTTCATTGTGTTAAAAATAATTTACGTAATTCCAAAACTAATACAATTGAATGGACTATTCAATAAATGGAATTTCATATCGTGTTTGTTATCAGCTAAATAATTCATTATTCCATTTTATATACACACTCTTTAATTAACTTACTGACTCAGAGGTAAGATGCTGCTAATCCGTTCATCTCCCCAAGTCCACGAAGAAAAAAAAAAAAAAGGTACAAAACGTGTGTGAGTATAAGAACAAAAGGTTAGGACTTTAATATGAAGGGATTTTTTAATCAGGGGAGAAAGCAGCTGGTTGAGGTTCTCTCTACCTCCAACTGGAGATCCCGGATTGCATGGTGATTAGTGACACCTGTTTCCTACTAGCTTTTTCCTGAATCAGGCAAAGCATGAAGTTGGCTATAGGAGTGTTCTTGGCATTTTGTTATACTTTTAAAAACCACATTTTCTTTAAAGTCAGGTATTTATTTTTAGCCATGGTGTGTGTATTAAAAAAAAAAAAAATCAGAGGTGAAATTTGCCTGCAGGTAATAGGAAACTATTTTACAAGGGGAAAAAGGGAGAATAATGTTTTTTTTTTCTTCAGTAATTTGGAAAGAGGTCTATTTTAGTATACTCATAAATGTTTTAAAGTTTTCAAAAGATTCACCTGAAACTTAGCATTTTCAATACGATTTTATTAACAGAAGCATATTATCTACATAGAATCGTTGAGAGAACTCCTAGTTCTGTATGAGCACCTCGAGTTCATCTCACTCTTGATTCCACTGTGGTTTTATGATTCCTTTGTTTCAACTACCACTTCCTTGGAACCTGTATACATTCAGTTTCCTCTTTCCACATGTCAGAGTTGGAATGGACTTAAAAGACAATCTGGTTCAACTTGGCTATTGCATAGGTGAGGGTTTTGAGGCCCAGAAAAGGGAAGTTACTTATTCAAGATTTTACATCTTTAAAGGGGCAGAGCTGAAACAAGGTTGTGGTACTTTGTGGCAAACTAATACAAGGGACTGGGTAAAGCAAATCAAGGATCAGGGGATCTATGGGATTAATCACGGGATCAGTGATCCCACTGATTTCAAATTCTTTACGAAGTTTATGAAATTATGGTCCAAGGAAGAGGGGCACCTTCTCTAGGTAGTTACACTAAAGAGGGACTAGAACCCAAGTTCTCAAACACCCAGTTCAGGGAACCACTTTCTAATGTCCCATGCTATGTTTTATGCACATAAACTCCACCATAAAAAAAGCCTCTAGAAATCCTGGGTCCCAGGAGATAGACTTTTCAGAAATTACATTTACTGCTTATGGTTTGGTCCAACACATGACTGCTTTTCATGTTTCTGGATCCAGTGAAGGAATACATTTATTTAATGACTTTCACAGAGCTCCAACTATGTATTAAGGACTGTGCCAAAATTAAATATTTACCTAAAAGCTCACAACTGCATCTAGAACTTTAATCACCTATTGCCAACATAAATTTTGATAGCACATTCCAAAATTTTTTAAAAATTCAAATTATACTAGTAACTCATGATTATAGAAAAGCAGTGGTATAAGGGAAAAACCACTAAAATTATTGTCAGAAAATATTTTAGTCCTTTACTGTTTAAATTCTGATATTTAATTAAGTCATGTAATCAAACATGAGCCAAACAGTTGACCATATTTTAGGGACAAGGTAGATTAGAGAAAACACAGCATCATTAGAAAAAACATAGGACTAAAAATTATAAGACGACTTCCAGTTTTAACTTTTCTACTTACTAGCTTTCACTGTGGCAAACACATTCTACCTGTGCTTTACTTTCTTTATCTGCAAGTAAGAAAATTTGACTCATCATTTAAGATTCCTTCTAGCTCCACCATGATTGAGATTTGAAAGAGTAAATATAACTTTAAGCTATGATCTGTTTAGCCAAGAATTGCATTAAACAGAGGATAGCTCAAGAAATAGAGAACTATTTTGACATCCACTTTATTTTTTAAAATATTTTATTTATTTATTCATGAGAAACAGAGAAAGAGGCAGATGCAGGGGGATAAGCAGGCTCCCCAATGCAGGACTCGATCCCAGGACCCAAGGATCATGACCTGAGCTGAAGGCAGATGCCTAACTGACTGAGCCAGTTAAGCCCTTGACATTCACTTTAAAACAGTATGTGTGCTCTGTCTTTACTATGTGTAATAGAATGAGGCCCAGATGTCATGTGTGTATGTGTGTATATATGTGTGTGTATGTGTGGAATGTAGTTATGTGGGGGATAGTTACATATATATACATATATATATAAGGGGGGGTCAATTTCATATATATATATATATATATATGAAATTTGTATGAACACATGTTCTTTCCATCTATGAAAAGGGAATGGTGTGTATAAATGGGATGAGATATATATATATACACACATATACATATATATAAATATATATAAAATTGACCCCCCTTATATATATGTATATATATATATACATATACATATATATATATCCCATCCCATTTTTATATATACACACCATTCCCTTTTCATAGATGGAAAGAACATGTGTTCATACAAAGCCTTTCCCACTAAAATTCGTTAGTGTGTGATCTTCATTTAGAAAAAAAAGAAGAAATTAATGGACAATGTCTGCTGCCAATGACATGATGGTGTATTATGTTAAGGCTGGTATCAACCAAAGGTCTGTATCCCACGTTTTACCACGGAGGTTTCATTCTCCCAACAAAGAGCAGGATAACCATTGCAAACAATGAGAATGTGACTCATTGGTACAGTTTTCAAGAACTGGTTAGTAGAAGTTCAGTTACTTAGAGAATTTCTGGAGCCTCAAGGACGTTACTTGATCTCTCAAAGTACTGGAGCCAGTAAGGGCACTTACGTGAATAGTGTTGGAAAGATGAACAAGAGATATGGTGATGAAAGGCAAAACCTGAGAATAAGCATTGGTAGGCCATGTCTATGAACCTAAGTGGAGCTATAATTCTCACCTTTCTAGTCAGCTTCCTTTCCCCTGAGGAAAATTTCTCTGTGCTAGCAGAGGTCAGTCTTGCTCATCTAGTCTGGAAGGTTTCCTCCCAACATCTTTGTTCTATAGTACACATTCCTGATTATGACTTTCAGAGGTATTAAAGGTGAAGAGTGGCAGAAATGGATATTCTTCTATCCCATTGAAACAAAATTATGCAGTTTTCTTGATCAATGTCAATTTTAGGCGCCTTCACCACAGATGACTTAAGAAGCTGTTTGTTTTGCATCAAATTACGTTTTACATTTCCTTTTCTAGTCTGCCTTTAATGAAATATTAGAGTATATCTTATCTATAATTTTAGATTTTTATCTTTTGAAGACTTAATCTGGGCCAGGCAGTATGAAAATGCTGGGGACACAATGCCTTCTAGAAAACTTACAAAAAGCAAACAGAGAACTAAATACAAGAAAATGAAATTAAGTTGGATAGAAATTGCTCAATCAGCCATTGGGACAGGCATGGGTGGTAGTGTTAGATGATTCTTTCTAATGAATGTGATTAGATATTACTGGGGGGAAAAAATGAGGAGTGAAGTAAATTAGATGGGAAGAGGAGGTGGGGGAGGGGGATGAATGGACAAAGAATGAAGGTGCACCTTCATTAGAATTTCTCTGATTCTTTCTGATTTTATAATTCTGGTTCTTTCTTAGAGGCACCTTATTGCTATCCTTATACAAAATGTGTCTTTTACAGAAACTTTTGTTCCTAAAGACTTACTAGGAAAAAAGCTGACAACTCCCCTAACAACACTGGTGAGTCTAATTCTATCCCTTACCCTCACTTCCTCATGCCCACAGAGTGAAATCTCTTCATGGCTTAGAAGATTTCATCACCTTTCTCTTAGGGTAAGTACAAATAACTCTTCTGTGAAGTACATGTCATCATCACTTATTATGTTTATTTCCTTCTTCTCTTTCTCAAAAATTGAAGCACTCTTTTTATTGTTTCAGAAAATAAACAAACAACAAAAAAAACAATTAAAACACAATAATGGTATATTTTATTAACAAAGCAACTTGTTACCTGGTTTTCAACCAGGTAAATTTTAAAAATAACTTAAAAAAATTAATTAAATACCTAAAAAAAAACCTAAAAAATTTTAAAAATAAACTATTTTTATATAAGTGAATCCCTCTTAAGCTACTAGAGAGGCTACTGTCTTAAGGTCGAGATGAATGATTCTCATAACTTTGTGACATCAACCAGAAATTCAGGTCAGGCTAGGACTACCAACCCTACCTTTAAGCAGTAGAGACATTAACCCAATGCCATCTTTCTTTTCCTTGGTGACTAAAACATGGAAAAGGACTGGTACAATTAAGGATCTGAAGTTACATACACTCTTCTTTTCCTACCATCTAAATGGGTCTTATCTTTATGTCGAGTGAACAACTTACGAGTTCTATGCCCTGGTCCCATGAAATTTCTTTTTATAGACTTGGAGGGCATGAACATAGGATAAGAACTAGAATACTTCAAATGAAATCCTATTTCATTTACTTCTTCCATGAAACTGAATTAAATTTAACCTCTCTTTATCTCCATTTTTTTATCTGTAAAGTAGAGACAATCACCCTACCTCCTTTACCAGGCTGCTGTATGCGTAGTATGGAAAAAAGCATGGCTTTAAACATGTTGTAAAATCCAAGGTACCACAAAAATGTCAATATTTGCAATTGCTTGATTTTTTAGCGACCATAATCTCCAAGGTCTCTGGACATCAATGTGATTAGGTCCAAATAATGTCCCACGATCTCCCACCTACTCATCACTAATAATTTCCTCACCGTCTTCCTTTCCACTTGGATATATTCAATATATATGTTTGCCACACCCCTGTTTTAAATTAGAGAATTTTATAAAAACCTTCTCTGTCACATTCAACAAGACCACATGACCTTAGAAGATAGGACCTATCTTCCTATGGATAGCCCTGCTTGGGATCTAAATAGGTTATAAAGCTCCCTGGGAACAGGTTGGCACTGCCTTTGGTTATAGATGGAGTACTTTTGGCCACTATCCAGTAAGAAAACAGACTAGGAAAAGTAGGTAATTAAAACTAAGAGATCCTGTTAACTCTAATAACCACTTGACTTTGTCAAATTATTATGGAAATTGCAGCAACTTCCTTTTTTTTCTTTTGATTTTGCAAACATTTTTAAATGACATAATCACATGACTAGGCAAAAGTAAACTGCAATTTTATTGGCCTTTTGAAAAAATGTATTATTTTTTTCATACCAAATTCATTCTTACTGCAATGTATTATCTGGAGCTCTGGCCATAGGTATATTTAATTCTAGTTTGTTAAAAAATTTCCCAAATCCAGGATTGGGACAGATTATAAAATAATTCATCACTGTAAACTATCTCCTACACAGTTTCTTTTTTTTTTTTTTTTTTTAGAATTTTTTGTTGTTGTTGTTTTAGAGAGGTGGGAGGGGCAGAAGGAGAGAATGAGGCTTAAGCAGACTTGGTGCTGAGCATGGAGTCCCGAAGAAGGCTTGATCACAGGATCCTCACCACCTGAGCCTACACCAAGAATCAGACTCAACTGACTGTACTACCCAGGTGCACACTCCTGTAAGAATATTTTATAAATATTCTTTTAAGGATAACTATTTTTGTGATTATTTTCCCATGATTTCAATTTTCTCTCATATTGGTAACTGGGACCTTTTATATTTTGTAGGCAGAAACATTTCAAAGAATAAATATAACCCAGTAACACACTTCATTCAGGAATTTCTTCTTGAGCTTGGCAATAGACCATGAAGATTCAACTTATAGTTTCCCAGTATAAAGTCTACCCCTACTAGATGAACCTTGTGTTATTGGAACTAAAATTTCACATATTAATAGCAACTTAATAATTGATGATGATGACACATTTAAGGTATTTTAAAATAAAGAAATGCTCAATAATGTTACCATATGTTTCTTACTGCCCCAACACTAGGTAGGTGAGTAGGATGACCATATATGTTCCGAGAAAGGGATACAAGTGTTGACTTAGGGAGTTTTTATATTCCACAATACTTTGAAATCTTCAGGTCTAATCTGAAGCAAATTTAAAGAGAAAAAAATAATTTTCCTACAAATGATATAGAGATAGATTTAAAAAAAAAAAAAGAGAGACACAATCCAATACAATGAGGAAGTTAGAGTACACTGGAGATGGGATTATAAGAAAGCAAATCTTTAGGCTTAATGAAGCTGAGATGAGAGTAGAATCAGGGCCAGAACATATACAGAAGTAGGACTTCGTCTTGAAGTGTCACTAATTTTCTAACATCACTTTCTCTAACATCCTTCTTTCTCTTAATCTGATTTATTGTTAGCATTCTTTATACATGCCTTTTTCTCAGGATAAAATCTGAAAATATACTTATGACATTGTACAAGTACCTACAGTTACAGACCTCACTCTGAGGTAGTTATCTTTTAAGTAATCTCTTATGACACATTCTGGATACTTTAATTACAACACTGACTGGTTCCAGAATAACACAAGGACTGATAAACTCCTCAAAGGTAAAAAATGAGCCTTATTTGAACGAGTACTTCTAAAATCTAGAAAATGCCTGTCCCGTGGAAACTATAATAAATATTGAATGAATGAATGAATGAACACTGGGCACCAGAATAAATAGATCTTTATATTTCCGAGAATTTGTTTTATTAAGCAATCATTTAATAAATAATCTGAATATAAAATGAAAAAGACTAATGATCAAATTATTTCCAAGAAATACAAAATTAAGTTCACTAATCACAGAATTTACATAATTACCTCATGGGTGGATTTGATGAGTATATAGATAGTTTATAATGTCCAGAGATACTGGTGATAGATTGTATGTAATGTGAATACTTGGATAGTATTTGTGTTTTTCCATTAAAAGGTGATTAGTTGGGCGCCTGGGTGGCTCAGTGGGTTGAGCTTCTGCCTTCAGCTCAGGTCATGATTTCAGGGTCCTGGGATCGAGCCCTCCTTTGGGATCCCTGCTTGGCAGGAAGCCTGATTCTCTCTCTTTCTCTGCCTGCCTCTCTGCCTACTTGTGATCTCTCCTTCTGTGTCAAATAAATAAATAAAATCTTTTTTTTTTTTTTTAAAGGTGATTAGTTGCATAGAATTCAGACTGGATACATGCATGCCTGATGTTTTCTCCACTAGCTTTTAAGATTTTTGAACTTCCTTTGTAATTCCTCCCCCTCCCTCCCCCCATCACACAACAGTGCCACAAGCTGATACCCAAATGCAAGTGTGTAATGACAAAGTGCCAAACTCCCTAATTACTGCCGAGTCTCAAATTTGATGATCTCAAACATGTTATTAGCAATAACCTTGAGATGACTATGAGTGAGTTATTAAAAGGGAGGTCTTATCCAAAGATCTGATTTGGGTACCTGGAAAGCCTTAATAACATCTGATCAGCAGTACAGTTCTTAATTGGAAATAATAAAAGAAGCAGCATTATCACAAGTAATCAGGCTTTCTTAGTTATGATACTTAAACATCATAAGACAGGTGATTTATTCAACTATTTGGAGCTTTTCCAGAAAAGCTGGAACATAAATAAAACACAGAACAGCAGCTAGACTGGGAAGTCACAGTGCAGTTCAGGAATTGTGAAGAAGTTAATACCTCCCCCACTCCCCACACCCCTAAAAGTGTAGCAACTTAAATGCATATAGTGCAGTTAGCCTTTGACAAATAACACAAATAATGCAGACGCTACTACACAGGTTATTTCCACATCTTGCCTAGATGCCATATCATATCCCCAAATGCCATTTAAAGAAACCTGTCTTATGTTCTAATTTCTCCAATGACCTGGAAAGAAGAACCTTGAGAAAAACAAAACAAAGCAAAGCAAAACAAACAAACAAAAAACCCCAGTAAACTAAATTGTTTTGTGTATTATTGTGAGTTGTCCTAAGGAAAACTAGCTCCTATTTGAAATCACAACTATTAATGAAAGTATATTTTCTTTCTCCTTCCTGTTATTCCTATAAAAACTGTACAGTATATCTTCTGAACATATATTCCCTAATTTGTCTTTCCTTTGTTATATCTATACTAATAAAAAAATTTTACAAAGATTTGTAAGATGTATTGCTATTTTCACTAATTTATATGGACCTCATATATTAGAAGCTGAAAGGCAAAGTGCAAAAGAAAAAAAAAAGGAATGTTTGACTGAAAAAAAAAAAAAAGACTGGTAGTTTTACTGTAAAATGTTCACCAAACCAAGTGTGTTTCAGTTAAATTCAGAATGAGAACTGAAAATAATTGAACTACAGAGAAAATTAGTTTGCCTGTAATGCTACGAGCAGCCCCTGCTGGTTACTGTCATATAATTGAGAAAAGAGGAATTTTAATGAAGAAGAAGTTGAAATAATAGAACAGAAGATGCTGAAGAGTCTTTTCTTTTTCAGTAACACATGATTTCTCCTTTGACACTTTTTCAATATGTGACCTGCAGTGTTTGCCACAAATCGCATACAAATTATCAAATACCTAACTCTCAAAGTTGTTGTTGGTTTTTTTTTTTTCCTCCTTTGAAGCAATCATTTCAAGAAACAGCTCAACCACCAATTGATGGGAGAGTTTGCCCAGATAACCCACCCCCCACTAACTCATTGATTGTAAGAGGAAAACTAAAGAATATTATTGTGGGTATATATTTGTAGTTTGAGCTGAAAGTATAACTTTATTGGATTCACACATTATTAGATCGTTACTTTTTAAATGCATAATAGGGGCATATTAAAAATAATAAAATAGCATATAAGCTTCTAATTATGGCTCTATAAATAAAACAGAACATAAAAGTTGAGTTAAAATATTTAAAAATTAGATTCCTTTTTGCTCTTACCACCATTTTTTCTTAAAGGTAATAGGAAAATAATAACAAAAGGAGTTAAAACAAACTGAAATCATTGTGTGCTTTATATTTTTCCTCTCCTCCCTTGATTGGTCCTTGCAAATACTTTGTACTTTATTTCTGCACAGCAGCTCTCTGACCATTTAAGTCTTTGGCCATACATTTAATAAAAATCTGAAATGATATGTGTGTGCAAATATGTCACATCTACTTTTTAAAAACCCTAGAAGTTTTGTTTAACTCTTTGGAATAAGTGACTAAACCATTAACATCAGTATATTTGTTTAATTTGATGCCATTATGAATTCTTCATTGACTGACGCTGGATTTTCAAATTTTCCTTGTCTTTGCATTCTAAGCATTTTGCAGTCTGTGGAATCATAGTCCTATACCATGTTCCTTAAACAGTCACTAAAGTCTTAAAAAAATTATGCATACTCTATTTCCTTAAATTCATAATGCAGTTAGGATATTAAACTCTTTAGTAGAGGAACATGTCTAGCTTTTTCTAATTCAGCTTTCATAAAATTTTTTTGGTGACATAGAACGTACTTTCAGAGCAAACCTATCCAATCTTGAGAAATGTATCTTTGTGTAACTTAATTTTGCTTTGTGTAACTTAATTTTAATTCTTTAAGACTGAGTACTAAGCGTATTTTAATGTCAATCTTTAGCTCACACCTTCTTATCCTTAGGCATATCAGAACACAAAACTGATAGAGGAGGAGAAGGTATCATACATGACTGGTATTGCCTTCCCCAGGGCTGCACCTGCATCCCCAAACCATTCTGTAAGGACTGCCAGTCCACGCAAGCCTCACTATCACATTTGTAATGCTCTATTATTGTTTAGGAATAAATTTCAACCATCTTTTCTTGTATATAGGCGGGTCTATGCCCTGCCACCAATATTTGTACACCCAATTATGTATATACAATAAACCAAAATGTATTTAACTCACATTATGTAGATTTCTGATTTTTTTAATTTTTTTTTGGTAATGTACAAGTCACAATATTTTGAACATCCTGATGGACTTATATATGTAGATCTATGATTATCTCCTTAATACAAATTCCTAAAATTAGACTTGCTGGGTCAAAAGATATGCACATTATAAACACATCTTAAAAGTATTTTAAAACTGCTCTTTAAAAAGTTGTAACAGGGGATTGGGAGTCAAGATGACAGAGAAGTGCCAGGCTGAGATTATATCAGGTAGCAGGAGATCAGCTAGATAGCTTATCAATCCATTGTGAACACCTACAAATCCAACAGGAGACCAAAAAGAAGAACAGCAGCAATTCTAGAAACAGAAAATTGACCAATTTCTGAAAGGTAGGACCAGCGGAGAAGTGAATCCAAAGAGACGGGAAGATAGACCACGGGGGGGGGGGGGGGGGCTCACAGCAAGCAGCGGAACAATAGAGCACAAAATCAGGACTTTTAAAAGTCTGCTCCATTGAGGGACATTGCTCCAGAGGCTAAACTGGGGTGAAGCCCACGCGGGGCAGTGTGGTCACAGGTCCCATGGGGTCACAGAAGGATCGGGGGTGTCTCAGTGTTGCAGAGCTCACAGGTATCAGAGCGGGGAAGCCGGCTACAGAGAGCTGAGGAGTGAGCTTTCAGCTCGGGGTTACCTTGAACTAGTCACAGGCTGGGTGAGCTCAGAGCGCAGCCAGAGGCCAGGGAGATGGGTGTGATTGAGCGCTTGTCTCTGAGGGTGCCCTGAGGAGCAGACCCGGAACTCTCGGCTCCTCGGGGCGGGAGATTGGAAAGCCGCCATTTTCATCCTCGACCTCTGGAACTCTAGGGAAAGCGCTCAGGGAACAAAAGCTCCCGAAAGGGAACCCCAGCGGATTACTTAGCCCAGCCCCTGGTAAGGGCAGTGCAATTCCACCTGGGGCAAAGACACTTGAGAATCACTACACCAGGCCCCTCCCCCAGGATCAATAAGAAATCCAGCCAAGACCAAGTTCATGTACCAAGGAGAACAGCAGAATTCCAGAGGATGAGAAAGCAAAGCATGGAATTGATGGCTTTCTCCCCGTGATTCCTTAGTCTTGCAGTTAATTTAAAATTTTTTTTAATTTTACTTTTTTTCTTCTTCTAAATTTTTTTTAACTTTTACCCTTTCCTTTTTTTAACATTTTTTAACTAGTTTATCTTAACAATACCTTTCATTAAAAAAAAATACTCTTTTTTGAACCTTCATTATTATAGTCATATTTTATCCTACATTTCATTTTTTTGTATACACATAACTTTATCTATCTAACTTTATTTTTTGTATACACATAAAGTTTATTTTTTGTATCTAACTTTATTTTTGTATGCACATAAAGTTTTTCCTTCTAACTTTATTTTTTTTATACACATAAAGTTTTTTCCTTATAAAAAATTTGGGGTACAACTTCTCCTAATAGATCAAAATACGCCCTAAATCTAGCTCTGAGCTCATTCTAGTCTCCAGCCTGAGCAAAATCTCTCCACTTTCTTTTTCTTTCCCAACCAACTTACTTTATCAATTCCTTTTTTAGAAATTAAAAAAAAATTTTATTCATCTTTATAGGCATATTCCGTCACTTCATTATGTTTACCTTTTATATGTTTTTCATTCTTTAAAATTTTGGGAGGTAGTTTCTTCATAGAGACCAAAATACTCCTAAAATTAAGTGGGTGACCCTGTTCTAGTCACCAGTCTAATATATATATATATATATTTTTCTTTTTTATGTTTTTTAAAAATTTGTTTTCTTTTTTTTTCCCTGAACTTATTTTTATCTCCTTTCTCCCCTCCATGATTTGGGGTCTCTTCTGATTTGGCTAAAGTGCATTTTCCTGGGGTCTTTGCCACCCTTTTAGTATTTTATTTGCTCCTTCATATATTCTTATCCAGACAAAATGACAAGGCGGAAAAACTCACCACAAAAAAAAAAAAAAAAAAAGAACAAGAGGCAGTACCAAAGGCTAGGGAACTAATCAATATGGATATTGGTAAAATGTCAGATCTAGAGTTCAGAATGATGATTGTCAAGGTTCTAGCTGGGCTCGAAAAAGGCATGGAAGATATTAGAGAAACCCTCTCTGGAGAGATTAAAAACCCTTTCTGGAGAAATAAAAGAACTAAAATCTAACCAAGTTGAAATCAAAAACACTATTAATGAGGCGCAATAAAAAAATGGAGGCTCTTACTGCTAGGATAAATGAGGCAAAAGAAATAATTAGTGATATAGAAGACCTAATGACAGAGAATAAAGAAGCTGAGCAAAAGAGAGACAAACAAATACTGGGCTATGAGGGGAGGATTTGAGAGATAAGTGACACCATAAGATGAAACAACATTAGAATAATTGGGATTCCAGAAGAAGAATAAAGAGAGAGGGGAGCAGAAGGTATATTGGAGAGAATTATTGTAGAGAATTTCCCTAATATGGCAAAGGGAACAAGCATCAAATTCCAGGAGGTGTAGAGAATGCCCCTCAAAATCAGTAAGGATAGGTCCACACTGTGTGACCTAATAGTAAAATTTACAAGTCTTAGTGACAAAGAGAAAATCCTGAAAGCAGTCCGGGAAAAGAAGTCTGTAAAATGCAATGGTAAAAATATTAGATTGGCAGCAGACTTATCCACAGAGACCTGGCAGGTCAGAAAGAACTGGCATAATATATTCAGACCACTAAATGAGAAAAACATGCAGCCAAGAATACTATATCCAGTTAGGCTATCATTGAAAATAGAAGGAGAGATAAAAAGCTTCCAGGACAAACAAAAACTGAAAGAATTTGAAAACACCAAACTAGCTCTACTGGAAATATTGAAAGGGGTCCTCTAAGAAAAGAGAGACTCTAAAAGTAGTAGATCAGAAAGGAACAGACAATATACAATAACAGTCACCTTACAGGCAATACAATGGCACTAAACTCATATCTCTCAATAGTTACCCTGAATGTTAATGTGCTAAATGCCCCAATCAAAAAACACAGGGTACCAGAATGGATAAAAAAACAAAACCCATCAATATGTTGCCTACAAGAAACTCATTTTAGACCCAAAGACACCTCCAGATTTAAAGTGAGGGGATGGAAAACAATTTATCATGCTAATGGACATCAGAAGAAGGCTCGGGTGGCAATCCTTATATCAGATCAATTAGACTGTAAGCCAAAGACTATAGCAAGAGATGAGGAAGGACACTATATCATACTCAAAGGGTCTGTACAACAAGAAGATCTAACAATTTTAAATATTTATGTCCCTAACATGGGAGTAACCAACTATATAAACCAATTTATAACAAAATCGAAGAAAATCATTGACAATAATACATTAATAGTAGGGGACTTTAACACTCCCCTCACTGAAATGGACAGATCATCCACGCAAAAGATCAACAAGGAAATAAAGGCCTTAAATGACACATTGGACCAGATGGACAGATATATTCAGTACATTTATATATTCAGATATATTCTGAACAGATATATTCAGAACATTTCATCCCAAAGCAACAGAATACACATTCTTCTTTAGTGCACATGGAACATTCTCCAGAATAGATCACATCCTGGGTCACAAATCTCAACTGGTATCAAAAGATTGGGATCATTCCCTGCATATTTTCAGACCACAATGCTCTGAAGCTAGAACTCAATCACAAGAGGAGATTTGGAAAGAATCCAAATACATGGAGACTAAACAGCATCCTTCTAAAGAATGAATGGGTCAACCAAGAAATTAAGGAAGAATTGAAAAAAATCATGGAAACAAATGATAATGAAAATACAACTGTTCAAAATCTGTGGGACACAACAAAGGCAGTCCTGAGAGGAAAATATATAGTGGTTTCTCAAGAAACAAGAAAGGTTTCAAATACACAACCTAACCCTACACCTAAAGGAGCTAGAGAAAGAACAACAAAGAAAGCCTACACCCAGCAGGAGAAGAGAAATCATAAAGATCAGAGCAGAAATCAATGAAATAGAAACCAAAAAAACAATAGAACAAATCAACGAAACTAGGAGCTGGTTCTTTGAAAGAATTAATAAGATTGATAAACTCCTGGACAGACTTATCAAAAAGAAAAGAGAAAGAAACCAAATAAATAAAATCATGAATAAAAGAGGAGAGATCACAAGCACCACCAAAGAAATACAAACAATTATAAGAGCACATTTTGAACAACTCTAAGGCAACAAATTTGACAATCTGGAAGAAATGGATGCATTCCTGGAGACATATAAACTACCACAACTGAACCAGGAAGAAATAGAAAGCCTGATTGAAACAGTCATCAAAAATTTCCAAACAAACAAAAGTCCAGGGCCAGAAGGCTTCCCACGGGAATTCTACCAAACATTTAAAGAAGAATTAATACCTATTCTCCTGAAACTGTTCCAAAAAATAGAAATGGAAAGAAAACTTCCAAACTCATTTTATGAGTCTAGCATCACCTTGATCCCAAAACCAGACAAGGATCCCATCATAAAAAAGAACTACAGACCAATATACTTCATGAACACAGATGCAAAAATTCTTACCAAAATACTAGCCAATAGGATCCAACGGTACATTAAAAAGATTATTCACTACGACCAAGTGGGATTTATTCCAAGGCTGCAAGGTTGGTTCAACATCTGCAAATCAATCAATGTGATACAATACATTAATAAAAGAAAGAACAAGAACCATATGATACTCTCAATAGATGCTGAAAAAGCATTTGACAAAGTACAGCATCCCTTCCTGATCAAAACTCTTCAAAGTGTAGGGATAGAGAGCACATACCTCAATATTACCAAAGCCATCTATGAAAAACCCACTGCAAATATCATTCTCAATGGAGAAAAACTGAGAGCTTTTCTGCTAAGGTCAGGAACACAGCAGGGATGTCCATTATCACCACTGCTATTCAACATAGTACTAGAGGTCCTAGCCTCAGCAATCAACAATAAAAAGAAATTAAAGGCATCCAAATCAGCAAAGAAGAAGTCAAATATCATTTTTTGCAGACGATATGATACTATATGTGGAAAACCCAAAAGGCTCCACTCCAAAACTGCTAGAACTTGTACAGGAATTCAGTAAAGTGTCAGGATATAAAATCAATGCACAGAAATCAGTTGCATTTCTCTACACCAACAACAAGAGAGAAGAAAGAGAAATTAAGGAGTCAATCCCATTTATAGTTTCATCCCAAACCATAAGATACCTAGGAATAAACCTAACCAACGAGGCAAGGAATCTATACTCAGAAATCTACAAAGTACTCATGAAAGAAATTGAGGAAGACAAAAGGAAATGGAAAAATGTTCCATGCTCCTGGATTGGAAGAATAAATATTGTGAAAATGTCTACGCTACCTAAAGCAATCTACACATTTAATGCAATCCCTATCAAAATCCCATCCATTTTTTTTTAAAGAAATGGAACAAATAATCCTAAAATTTTTATGGAACTAGAAAAGACCTAGAATAGCTAAAGGAATATTGAAAAAGAAAGCCAAAAATTGGTGGCATCACAATTCCGGACTTCAAGCTCTAATACAAAGCAGTAATCATCAAGACAGTATGGTACTGGCACAAAAACAGACACATAGATCAATGGAAGAGAATAGAGAGCCCAGAAATAGACCCTCAACTCTATGGTCAACTAATCTTCGATAAAGTGGGAAAGAATGTCCAGTGGAAAAAGGACAGTCTGTTCAACAAATGGTGTTGTGAAAATTGGACAGACACGTGCAGAAAAATGAAATTGGACCGTTTCCTTACACCACACACAAAAATAGACTCAAAATGGATGAAGGACCTCAGTGTGAGAAAGGAATCCATCAAAATCCTTGAGGAGAACACAGGCAGCAACCTCTTTGACCTCAGCCGCAGCAACTTCTTCCTGGGAACATCGCCAAAGGCAAGGGAAGCAAGGGCAAAAATGAACTATTGGGATTTCATCAAGATCAAAAGCTTTTGCACAGCAAAGGAAACAGTTAATAAAACCAAAAGACAACTTACAGAATGGGAGAAGATATTTGCAAACGACATATCAGAAAAAGGGATAGTGTCTAAAATCTATAAAGAGCTTAGCAAACTTAATACCCAAAGAACAAATAATCCAATCAATAAATAGGCAGAGGACATGAACAGACATTTCTGCAAAGAAGACATCCCGATGGCCAACAGACACATGAAAAAGTGCTCCACATCACTCGGCATCAGAGAAATACAAATCAAAAACACAATGAGATACCACCTCACACCAGTCAGAATGGCTAAAATTAACAAGTCAGGAAATGACAGATGCTGGCAAGGATGTGGAGAAAGGGAAACCCTCCTATGCTGTTGGTGGGAATGCAAGCTGGTGCAACCACTCTGGAAAAGAGGATGGAGGTTCCTCAAAATTTGAAAATAGAGCTACCCTACGACCCAGCAATTGCACTACTGGGTATTTACCCTTAAGATACGAATGTAGTAATCTGAAGGGGCACGTGCACCCGAATGTTTATAACAGTATTGTCCACAATAGCCAAACTATGGAAAGAACCTAGATGTCCATCAACAGGTGAATGGATTAAAGAAGAGGTGGTATATATATATAATGGAATACTATGCAGCCATCAAAAGAAATGAAATCTTGCCATTTGCAACGACGTGGATGGAACAAGAGGGTATTATGCTTAGTGAAATAAGTCAGTTGGAGAAAGACAACTATCATATGATCTCCCTGATATGAGGAAGTGGAGATGCAATGTGGGGGGTTTGGGGGGTTGGAAAAGAATAAATGAAACAATATGGGATTGGGAGGGAGACAAACCATAAGTGACTCTTAATCTCACAAAACAAACTGAGGGTGACTGTGGGGAGGGGGACAGAAGAGGGGGGTGGAGATATGGACATTGGGGAAGGTATGTGCTATGGTGAGTGCTGTGAAGTGTGTAAACCCGGCAAGTCACAGACCTATACCCCTGGGAATAAAAATACATTATATGTTTATAAAAAAATTTAGAAATTTAATTAAAAAATGCCAAAAAAAGTCTTAACAGGGCACTGGGATGGCTCAGTGGGTTAAAGCCTCTGCCTTCAGCTCAGGTCATGATCCCAGGGTCTTGGGATCAAGCCCCCCATCAGGCTCTCTGCTCTATGGGGATTCTGTTTCCTCCTCTCTCTCTGCCTTCTTGTGACCTCTGTCTGTCAAATAAATAAATAATATCTAAAAAATAAATAAATAAAAAGTTTTAACAATTTATAACCTAACCAGTATGATGATTTCCCATATCTTATTAACACTGGGTAATGTGCTTAAAGAATGAAACAACACAAACAAATATCATAAATAAATAAATAAATAAATATGATAAATTTTTGAAAATGAAAATTTACATGTTATACTTTGTCTTTGATTACTACTAAAACAAAATCATTGTCATATTAATAATTAATAATTATATTAAAATATATTTTGTTATTCTTATTTTAATATTTCGTTCATTTTATGGGTTTTTAAAACTTTTTATACATCAAGAATTTTATATGAATTGCAAATAAATATGCAGTTTTTATAAAACTCTTTTAAAGATGATTTTGTGGCATCAGATAAATCAATTAATATTTTCTTTTGTGATTCTTTAGTTTTATGCTTAAAAATACCATTACCAAAATCACAGAATATTAATCATCACTTATATTTTCTTGTATTATTTTTGGCTTTTTGATTTTCATGCAAATAATATTTTAATACATATTACTTAGAAATCAAGCCACTGAGGTGGGGAGAAAATAAAGACCCAATATCTTAACTTACAATTTTAGGAGATTTTGTTAATTTATTAACAAAGATGAGGGCGAATGTGCTGCCATGTTAAGTTTATATGGATTAAAAAGTATCACTAGATTTCAGAAAAAATAAATTGGGATAAGTAGGAGAATCAAAATGTTATTTGACAGCCCCTTAGTTGCCTGTGCAGATAGAGATTAGGACTAATTCTTGTGGCCATTAATTCTCTCCTGTTATAATACAGAATGGAATTTCCAAAGCAAACCCTTAAATCTATAGAATGCCTTCCATTTTTCCTTTCTAAAAAGCAAATATTC
This sequence comes from Mustela nigripes, assembly GCF_022355385.1. Classification (NCBI taxonomy): domain Eukaryota; kingdom Metazoa; phylum Chordata; class Mammalia; order Carnivora; family Mustelidae; genus Mustela; species Mustela nigripes. The sequence continues at coordinate 189,603,837 of NC_081558.1, forward strand.
AATTAAATTGACACCTGGGTTGAATTGGAATCCACAAATCATTTCAGGGGGAGAGCTATGTGTTTAATTTATTCAAACTAGATTTAAATGTTTCAGTATTCCAGTTGTTTGAATTCAACTATTTTTAAAAATGCACATTTATAAGCTCTTTATACAGGATATTGACAAGGACTGAAATTACATTTTCTATAATGCTTAAAAATTTGCTAGGTTTTATTCATGTTTTAGAAAAGCTCCTTGATAGTAAAATTATAATAGCAGAGATCAGTTATAAAGAGCTGTATTCAAAGAAAAAAGATCTGTGATTCTTTTTATTTAAAACTCTTAACTATATTTTAATTTTTGAATGTAATCAGCCATCATTCAAAAGCAGTTTTATTCACCTATTCATGTCAAGGTGTAAAGGTAGATTTCTCTAAGTTATAATACTAATACAAACTCCCTGCATTTTCTTTGGCCAAACCTGAGTCTTCACATATTATGATTAAAATAATATTTTAATATTCTATGAAAGATAAAAATATCAGTAAAAATGTATATATATTTACACATACTCAAACAATGTCATTATTAAGAAAAATAGACATAAAAATTGACATAAATCCCCTTCAGAGTTACTGATGGCTATAATATGGAATTATTGCTTACACTGTTCTATAAACTATTTTGTCATTTAAATAAACATATATTCCTACATAAAAGCAAACAGACATGTTTTCAGAAGGACCTGACATAGATTTGAGTGTGCTGAGAGGACAATTCCTCCCAGATGGGGAGTCTACAGAAAAAGCAGAGAAGATCCTAAATGAAGTCAGTATCTCTCCTCACATATAAAAGAAGAGGCATAGAGATACAGACTGGTATATGCCACCTAGTTTCTGCAACACACAAGGACAAATTATGATCAGGAATAGAAGTAAGAAAGATTCTAAATTGAAATGCGCCACTTTGATTTTTATTGCCAAGTTATCTTTTTTAACTGGTCAGAAGAAACACACACACACACACACACACACACACACACACACACACATTGTTCCCTTACCTTTCCCCTAGTAAGGAAAAACATGAAATGATCTAAAACAATTAATTCTAGGAGGGTATAGAATACAACTTTGTCCTTGAACCTTATTACAATGTATTCTGACCGCTCATATATAATAAAGAGATGAAGAGGTATAGTACCGAAAACCATGCTGACTATTGAAATCAAAGAACCTGGGGTAAAATTACGCACTGAAAACCTTAAGAGATAGAGATACAAATACAGACAGAGATACAGACATGACAAAAACTGGGATTTTCACTGACTTTATATTATACCTATCTATATCTTTTTATTGACCAGTGCATCTATATACCCATAAAACAAAATCTATGTTCATATAGATTTAGAGAAAGAGAGGGAAAAGTGATTGACAAAGAGAGTTTGGAATGGTAGGTACTTATCTCCCTTCAAAACACAGCTCAACTTTAACTTATTAGAACCCAAATAAGACTAATAGCAGAAAGATGAATCCTCAAATATACTTAAGGAAAGATAAATCTTTTCAAAGTCATGTGCACTTTTGATTTCTAATGTAATTTGAAAGGCAAGGGACCCTTTTACAGAACATTCATAGAATTAGAAAAGGTCATTGATCTGAATCCTTCGTCTTCTGGCAGGGAAAGTTAAAAGTAAGTACACAATAAATCATGTATTCAGGTGAGTACTTTCAGAGGAAAAAAAAAATAGACTCTTTGATTGGGCTAGAATGAACATATGTACTTTTTTCATAACACAATTCCATCCAAACTAAAAAATTGTATTTCTTTTAGGAAAAACATGTAGGATAATCAATTATTTTCATTTAAAATTTTCATTTAATTGTATTTTTGAAAGATTACATTAAAACTCAACTTATTACCCTATAAACCTTTCTCCATTAATTTATACTTAATAATTCAGAATTTGCTGAGTTCCTATTGTATATCAAGCAACAGAGGACTAGATTTATGCAGTATAAGAGAAAAAAATGGGCCATGAAAGAACAGAAGTCTAAGAAATAATGTAATATTTCTTGAAAAATATAATCTAATTCTTCTCTGTTCACCACCTCACTCTTTTATTTATTTTGCATTCACATGATTCTCAGGAAGTAAAATGTAGTTTCACTTTTCATGAGAAAACTAAAACAAACAAACAAAACAAAACAAAAACCAAAACTATCCAGAGTAATTCAGATATCACAGACAAAATTTACATGATGCACTTTGTTGACCTGATCCATTCTCCTCTCCGTGAGTTATAGGTACTCAATTTTTATTTCATTAAAGTTTTATTCCATTATTCTCCCCAGAACCCTCTTGCCTTAAGACGCCATTATATTCCAGGGTTGGGTTTACCAGAGCCCAGGCTTTGATTTGGGCCTAAACCAATTAGTGAAATTCTTAGTCCTACACTAAATGTTCCATTAAGGGACTGACATTTGCCTTAAGATTATCCAGTCAGAATGAAGCCCAGGACTTGTGTTTTAAATTTGAGGGGAAAAGTTGATTGGCCTTGTACATGAGCTGGATTATGTTGCCCCAGTTGCTCCTGGCAGCCATTTTGTGACATCAAAGGGTGCCCTTCAGAAAGTACCTGATACGGGATTTTCCTAAAAGAGTGTATAAGTAAAAACTACATTATCATTTGCTCATGTTTCAGCATCATATTGTTGGCCATGGAGCTACTTTATTTAATTAGTACATAATCCCTTGATCTCATCACAGGGTTAAATTAAAAAGTTAAAATAATGTCGTGATTAGACAAATAAGGGATAGTAAGTATGTGGGAGAATGCATATGTGTGTGTGTGTGCATATTATAAAACAAATTATTTTTAACAGATTAAAAAATGTTGAGGGTAAGTTCACATTCTTATTTGGACACAAAAATAAAATAATGATAATAACACCAAGGTAAGTCTGATGTGGTTGTGATGTTCCTACAAAAAGCTAACTGGTTTTCAAAGGCTTACATGAAAATAAGTCCTACAGTTGTAATTAACTACTTCAGCATATAGATTTATCCATGTCTTCTTTAAATCTTTATTTGGAAATGGATTAGGTGAAATTTGGACTTATCTCTTCTATGAACTAAATGGAATATAAAAGGGGCCTTGGGGATATATTTTTCTAAATTTTTTATTTAAATTCAATTAACCAACATGGAGTACACCATTAGTTGCAGATGTAGCATTCAATAATTTACCAATAATTATTGCATTATTGTGTTATCAATAATTTATTGATTTATAACACCCAGTGCTCATCATATCACCTACCCTCTTCAATGAGCATCACAAGCCCACCCAATGTGCATCAGCCATTGCCTCCAAAATCCCTCATTTTTTTTCCTATAGTTAAGAGTCTCTCCTGGTTTTTCTCCCTCTTTGATGATTTCCCATTCCATTTTCCCTCCCTTACCCTATGATCCTCTGCTCTGTTACTTATATTTCACTTATGAGTGAAAGCATATGATAATTGTTTTTCTCTGCTTGACTTATTTTGCTCAGCATATTACTCTCCAGTTCCATCAACATCAGTGTAAATGGCAAGTATTCATCCTTTCTGAAGGCTGAGTAATATTCCATTGTGTTTGTGTGTGTGTGTGTGTACTTTATATATATATATATAAATATATATATATATATATATATATATTAATATATATATATATAAAATACATCTTCTTTATCCATTCTTCTTTTGATAGGCACTTTAGCACTTTCCACAGTTTGGCTATTGTGGACATTGCTGCTATGAACATTGTGGTACAGGTGCCCCTTTGGATCACTACAGCTGTATCTTTGGGGTAAATATCTATTAGTGCCATTGATGTGTCATAGGGTAGCCCTATTTTTAACTTCTTGAGGAACCTCCATACTGTTTTCCAGAGCGGCTGTACCAGCTTTCATTCCCACCAACACTGAAAGATCTGTATCTTTGCCAATATTTGTTGTTTCCCATCTTGTTAATTTTAGCCATTCTGACTGGTATAAGGTGGTATATCTCATTGTGGTTTTGATCCTGGGTATATTTCTTCACAACATCCTTTCAACCTTTATTTTTCCATTGTGTGTATTCTGTAAAGTCTTCTTGCTCTGTATTTTCACATAGAGTATTTTTTTTTTAATGGCTCTTTTATTCAAGTAAAACAATGACAGACTTCTACCTATGGAAACATTTACTTGCCTAAATTGTGAGAATTCAGGATTTAATTCCGACTGAGACCTGATCATCAACTAGCCTTCATCTTTTACAAGTACAAAAAAATTAAGTGGATAGGGAGTATTATCTACTCTTCTACCTGAAGCATGTCTTTTTCAGGTAAAATATACATGTTTCCCATAGCATCTCTGTTGATATATTTTTGCCTGAAGAACTTCATCACTGTTAAGAAATCTAAATTGGTGGCTGGTGTCAACTGCCATGAAGTCACTTAAATCCCTATATGTAATGAAATGATTTACCCAAGTACTATCTTGTACTATCTAATAGCAGAATAAACTAAGAAAAATATTTTACCAAAATGTTCAAGCTATATCACTTATGATGGTTGACAACAAATCCTGGCACATAATCCACCACTCACAGATACCTTTATCTATAACCTGTATTTAGCTCTTACCTACTATGCTGAGTCATAAAAAGAGTGCCATTCACCTCTCATTGTCCTTAAGAACCTTAAGAATGAAATTTGGAGAATCAGAAAAAGATTGTGAAACGTCATTTTAACTCGGAATTTTAAATTCCAAACCTCTTCCTCCAGAAATCACTTTCTACTTTAAAGTTGTCATTTAATCCTGATGACCGGTCATGCTATAAATTAAAATGGAAAAAAAAAAAACCTGTAGAGAAAAGGTTATACTCATAAATAAATAAAAATATGATTCCTGCTTGGTTCTATTGTAGTAAATATCAGCCACATTTACTGGCAAAGGAATCTTTACTTATGGTCAAAGACTTGTAGCGTTCATCCGGTCATTTTAATAAAGTGAAGATTAGACACATAAATATTTAAACTCTTGGTACATAAAATTAAAAAGTTTGAAAATCCCATTTGCTGCTTTCATCGCAATGAACATGTTTAATTAATTTTACCTTTTCTTTATAACTTTAAAAATTGAAAAATTTCTCTCTGGATTTGAGATAAACACATTTGGAAAAAGTAGATAAACAAGGTATTTGTGGTGGGAGTCCAAAGTGCATTTCAGACATATCCTTAAATGTCAGAGCCTATAAACTGAGTAGCCACCAGAGTAAAGAGATTAGGAATGTCCTACAGACAGACCAGGCTATGAGGCTAAGAACCAGCTAGAAAGGATTATAATAAACACCAGAGCATTTATAAGATACTATGAGAAGGAAGCCATTGGTTTTTCAATAGTTCAAAGGGTGATACTTCCTTAGAATGACCAGGCTAAGATAAGGTAAGAATATTTATAAAATAAAGGTGCCATAAACCCCCAAAACAGGCATAATCCTTTCTGTCCATGTAGTTACTTAATTACTTTCTTTAAAAATCCCAAATTACTAAAGTAAAATATATTTCAAAGAGATTTTAAACGCAGTCTTCTAATCGCATGTGATTTATAGTAAGCTTTATGTTAGCAATAATTTGGTATTTTTAGAAAGCACTATATTTCAGTTTTTCTAAAAGCCCTGGTAATTTAGTCCTCAAAGATTTTCCTATAAAAGGTAACCTAGAAATACGGGTAAGATACAAAATGTCACTGTCATAGTAATTAACATCCATTAGTCATGAATGTCAAAGCTTTTCATAAATGTAAATATGTTTCATTCTTTCAGGTCAGAAAATAAACCAGCTAAAGATGAAATCAGGGTAAGAGAATTCAAAACATTAGTCAAGCTTTTAAAACAAAGGTCAAAGTGAACATTTCCTCAATTTATGTTTAGTTCTGTTGGGTTCCTAAAGAATGAGCCACTGGTACATATCTATCTACGCCAGAAGACAGGGAGAGGTAAATAGCAGACTACAGATTTCTTCCAAGTCTGTGATAGAAGAGGAAATAATTTACTTTGTTTTCAAATTTCTGCATTCATCAACACAATGAATACTTTGAGGTTTTTCTCACTGAGAACATTTTTTTCCTTTTTATGTTATTGAACTTGTACAAATGTATCCTCTTTTGTATCTTTTATGATTCAAATCAATAAGGCCATATAAAACTCTAAGCAAATTGACTTCTAGTCAGAGAATATATTGATTTAATGATAAAGTTGTTCCTTAACGATAATTTTCCTTACACTATTGCTATTGTTTGGAATGCAGTGTTGTATAGGCAAAGAAACCCACAAAAATGTATTTTTTTCTGAATTTTGAGAGGGAAGACTTAAGTAATATATTTCTTGTACACTACAAGCAAATAATAAATAAAAATATTTTGGCAAGAAAAACAGAAACAGGAATTGTATCTAATTTTACATAAAGTATATTATAATATACATAAAGTATATTATTCTAGCAATAAGATGTATGATTAGGAGTATGTTTTACTTAAGGCATTATTCCCAGATCAGCATCAGAGGACTTAACAGAGGATTTCTAGATTTTATCCATTTTTGACGCAGCAAAAACAAAGCAGAACTCTACTTTAACTACCTGCAAAACCTACCTTTGTCTTTTTTTCAGCAAAGTAGCAAAGTCTACCTACTTTAATAATAAAATACATTGCCAGAGCTACTGTTTCCTAAATCTAAGCCCTAAATTTCTCTTTGCTTTGCTATATTTTAAGAAATGTTTTACCAGGTCAGCTCCTCCACTGAGAAACTGAATCCTTATCCATTTTAAGGGACTGTTACTTCATTTATTCTCCCTTTCCTGCCCTGATTTTCCCCACTATATCTCACCCAACCAGTTGCAAACATGTGGTAGCAACTCCTGTTTTTAAAAACAAAAAACAATCAAGAAATAAGAATAACCCAAACAGCCTCATTTGATGCCACATCTACTTAATAGCTTTTGCACCAGGTATCTCCTCCTCTTCACAGAAAATACTTTCCTGGAGAGCTGTGTCCATTTCTTTACTTTTCATTCCCTCATTCACATCATTTTGATCTTCATTTACAGAACCACAGTTCAAACTCTGTTTATCAAGGTCACCAATGACTTCCAGCTAACTATCTCGAAAGATCAATCTCTCTCTTCATCTAGCCCGGTGGCTTTCATTAGAGACAATTTTGTCCCCTGTTCTCCCCCACCCCATCATCTTCCAAGGGACACTTGGCAATGTCTGGAGGCATTTTTAGTTGTCAAAGCTGGGGGTGTACTACTCTCTACATCTAGTAGGCAGGAATCAAGTTTGCTGTAAACATCCTACAGAGTACAGAATAGCCCACCCACCAAAATATCACCGGGGGCCCAAAGCTCAATAGGCTTGAGGTTAAGAAGCCTGAGTATCTCAACCTTTAACAACATTCACAGTTGTAAACACTTGTTTATTATTTTTATCTCCCGCAAAAAGCATACGCCCAATGAAGATTGGGCCTTAAGCTGTCTTGTTTTTTATTGTATTCATTGTGTGTAGAAAAATTACTTGTCCCAGATCAGGCAGGCAATTTCTGCATTTCATAAGTAATACTCTCACATGATTACTGCTTTCTTTAGCAATCTGCTTAGATATTATACTAATGATAAGACAGACTGGTTTCACTCTTGTGGAAGAATTGACATAACTACAACCTCTCCACAGTACAACTTTCCCAGAGTAACTAAAGGTGAAGTTCTTGTCACTTTGCATCCTTCCTTCCATCTCCGTGCTAGGAGATACTCCAGGCTTTCTTGGAGGATAGAACTCCATGTAGCTAAGGAAAACTACAGCTCAAAGTAGCTTGAATTTGGGTCTGTTATTCTTGATATTTATGAGCATTTTAGGATATTACAAATATGTTAAGGTAAACAGGTCTTTTTGAGCTGGTCAAGAATCTTTATTTGACATTAAATAAGAACCATTATTTGACATTGTAAACTCTTTACTAATTTCTCCCAATGAAGAAGTGGATTCTAAGTCTCAGAAAATGATGTCCAAATAAAACTGGGAAAACAAGACTTTTGGACACCGAGAAATAAATATAGTAGAAACTATATAACAGGAATGACCAGAAAGGAGGGCACTTGTGCTGAGTACCGAGTGTTATACAGCAGTGATGAATAACAATGTTGTATGCTGTATAACTGAAATTAATATTACACTGTATGTTAGCTAATTGAAATTTAAATAAAAAATTGAAAAAAAGGGAATTACCCAAAAAAGAAACTGATGAATAATGAAAACAACAACACTGAAGCACTGCATTCTAGATGGGAAAAGTAATGTGAATTTTCTTCTCACTACAAAATAATACAAACACAAATAATACCTGATAAAACTATTCATACATAGATTTCCTCTGTAGGAAGCAAATTAATTGTATTTCAAAGAGAAAGAAGCCACAGTAGTTGTTTTAATATGCAAGACATGGTTATAATAATAATCTCAGGGAATCACATTTAATTCTTGTACCACATTTTTAAACCTGTACCAAGCTTCATTCTCTGCCATTCTCAGCAGCCATTCCGAGCCTGCTCCTTAGAAAGAGTTCAGACATGCGCATCTTGGGAAAATCCATAAAAGCAGGATGGAGTACACTGTAACAAAGAAATACTACCATTCTTTTCTGCCTCACATATTTTAGATTACCATTTACTGTTAACAATAAAGGTACTTTGTTTAAACAGTAAATTTTAAATTCTTACTGAGAACAGTAGCAAGCAGTAATGAGTTTACCTTCAACTTTAACAAAAATTTTCATGGATTCAGTATGTAAATTATATAAAGTTCAGAATAAAATAGATGAAATCACATTATTAGATAATGAGGTTACAGGAGTATGTCCTCAAGTGAGTGTTCAAAGCCCAGTTTACATTAAAAAATGGGCAGATTTCCCCTGAATCTGAATTTCTATTTGTGAGAATTACTTATTACTGAAGATTTTCTTTCAGTAATTCTAAAAGTCTTTCTACCTCTATCCACATTTATTGGTGAAAAAGGGAGTTTTTGTGTATTTATATATTTCATCGGGTGTATGAATTTGCTCTGTATTAGAGCACTTAAAAACATTAGCTTTCTTTATCACTGAATGCATTGACCATATTCAATGGAAAAATGCCCAACACCACATAATCTAGGACAACGCTAAATATTACCCACTTAACATTCAGTGCCTCCTGAAATGTTCGTGGAGAATTTTTGATCTGTGTTGTTACTTATTCCAAATAGCATGAGCCACAAAATTGCCTGGGCTTCTTGAGATTTATCTAATTAGTAAGGAAGGATGGAGTAGATGAATTCAATTAAGGGTTTATTTTAAACCTTATTCATATACTTTCATGATATTTGGGGGATGATCTCTGTTTATGAGCTTCTTAAAGAGGCAGTGTCACGATGTCTTTTCTAGACAGCCAAGTCCTAGTTCCCACTAGATAGAAATTTTACTTATTGAAGTGTCTAGAAATGATAAAGAGTGACAAGACAAAAGAACTTTTGTATGATTTGTTTCCAATGTTTTCCTTTGGAAGAGGACACCTGAGGAAATTATCCTGCTTGGTCCTGTGGACTATATCTGAGCCCTGTGAAGAGAAAAAAAATCAATTTGCTCAAAGGAGTTTGGCCAAATGGTCAGTTTTCTGAAGGAACGTCATCAAATTTATGAACTGTGGGTTTACACTTTTAAAAGTTCTGTTGGTGATATGTAAGACCTTTAATTAAGAAGTTTAAAAAGTTTAATAACATGGGGACCAAACACCCCAGTTAACCTGGTAGGGTCCAAGTTCAAACTTTTATCTTTGGGCAATTATTAATAGTGTCCCTTTTACTTTCAAAAGTGTCCTCAGCTTGGAAGATAAGTTCTATGGCCATTCCATTTAACAAAAATATTCAACTTTTGTTACTGATGGGAAAAAAAACAACTTTTTTTCCCAAATATTAACAAACTACTTGAGAAATTAGCAGAAGAAACCTAAAATTTCTAAAATATGAGCCAACGACTGTATTTGTTTTGCATTTATTAACGCAAAAATTCTGAAATGAAAAATTGATTTTTTTCATTTACAGATACTGATCATTATTAAGCATTATTGTTATGGACTTTATTTTGTTTTTGTTTTCTTGTTATTAAAATCTGCTGTACCATAGCTGAGTGGCTTGGACCTGTTACTGAAGCTCCTCTGTGCAATGGTGCTAGAAATAGTGTTGTGAAGATAAAATGAGTAAGGTTATGTAAACTCTTTCTAATATATGCCTGGCACATAGTGCTATATAAGATTTAGATTTATAACTGTTAATCATAAATTGGTAAATTTGGCAAAATCAATGAATTAATCTTTAAGATTAGAAAAAAACGTCTTCTGGCAACTTGATTTTCTAATACTTGACTTGCAGCATACGCAATGTGTCCCCAGGGCTTCACATAACTAACCCTGACAGAGGTCAAGGAAAATGGTAACAGTATAAACCAGCACATTTGAATTTGTACAGTTACCATAACCTCATTTGTTTGTTATCTGCAGACCTTTAGGTTGAGGTCTAGGGAGATTTTGTATTTCTCTATTGACATTTGAATTTGTTGAAATTTTATTGAGTTTATTGACAAATTGAAACTCACATTTGAATTTATACAGTTACTATAACCTCATTTGCTTGTTATCTGTAGTAGACCTTTAAGTTGAGATCTAGGGAAATTTGTATTTCTCTGTTGTTATTCTGGGCAGGCACAAAAGCCTGGATAACCAATGTTCAGAGAACATTCTTCCATGTTTGAATGGGTATTTTGTATTTGATCACCTCTAAGCCAGTAAATATGTCTCTTTCTCTTATGGGATAAGACTCCTGAGCACTTCCCCACAGATTTTAATTCAGAAAATAGAGTCAAAATATGCATCTAGGTCCCTGGGAAATGTTCGCTTTCCAGTCAACCACAATGTCATCAGTATGCTAGGAGTGAGCCATTCAGGACTATAATGGGGAATATACAACAACTATGATGATCAACTATGCGATATCAGCTCTGCGCATTAGACTCATCTTGAACTTCAGAGAGCATGTGCCAGGGCATCTTAGGAAAAAGAAGCAAAAAAAAATATTCATTGGCCATATGTACAGAAATGAAATCTGTTTGCTAAATTACGGTGCCAATCCATCTCCAATCTGTCTTTTCTGGCCATCCTACAGCTGATATGTCATTTCAGTCCTTATCATTACTCATCCAGACCACTCCATCACTTACTAAGGCCTTCCTCCCCTCCCATCTTCCCTCCAGCAACCATCAAAGACTAAGTCCCTTTGTATAGCAAGCATTATTCAGGGACCAAAAAAAAAAAAAAAAAGTCAATAAAATTGGGTTCCTCCCTTGAAGAATTTTAAAATTCTATTGGAGGAAGTCAGGAATGTCAAGAATTGATCAATTTCCAGCTGGTTGGTCACCTCCAGTTCCTATCTTCTGCACACTATCCCATCACCAACAGTTATTTTTATAAAACGTATCTCTGTCTTCCCCTACTTATCAGTCTCCAGTGATTCCCCCAGAGGATTCAGGATAAAAATCCAAAGTCTTCATCACATTATAAGAATACTTTTCAATCTGCTTCAATTTCCCTTTCCAGCATCAGCTTCAGCCACATCACACTATATGCCAATCTTAACTCTTTTTGCATGTGCTCTTTTCTTTTTTTGCCAACCTTTTCCTCCATTATTCGTAAAATTATTACTCATTCTCCAAAAATGACTCTTGGTTACTTTCTCACTGAACCTTTCTCTGATTCTCTCAGTCACGAAAAAAGGATTTCTTGTTCCCAGTTTCTGCTGACAGTGTGTACTGTCATTATAGTATTCAAAAAACACATTTTGATTTCAGGGTGATATAATCTCTGATGGAACTCTGAAAAACTAAGAATCATGACTTGCTGTGGGGAAATTTGTTGCATTTCCTCATTTCTTTTGTAGTCTGACAGTAGATGATCAATAAACATTTGTCAAATAAATTAATGAATCCTACTCAAGTTTCAAGAGTCAACCATGTTACCTTTTCCATGACCCCATCTCCTCTCCTTGATATGGAATCCTCATGAGCTTAAGAGACATCACTCAGGGCCCCTGGGTGGCTCAGTGGGTTAAGCCGCTGCCTTTGGCTCAGGTCATGATCTCAGGGTCCTGGGATCAAGTCCCACATCGGGCTCTCTGCTCAGCAGGGAGCCTGCTTCCTCCTCTCTCTCTCTGCCTGCCTCTCTGCCTACTTGTGATCTCTCTCTGTCAAATAAATAAATAAAATCTTAAAAAAAAAAAAAGAGACATCACTCATTCTTCTCTGCTAACAGTTGTTCACAAAGTACTAGAAACAACTGTATGAATACCAGAAAATGATATATTGTTCAAGGTCCTTTTACTAGACGATAGTGAGGGGAGATGAGATTTCAGGGCTCTTCTTCCTATAGTCCTGGGCTTACAAGGAGTAACGAAGAATAATGAACTCACCATTCTGTCCAATAGAGGAAATTCCTCCAAACTGATCATTCAATGCCAGACAACAGACAAATCATACTAACAAGGTAATTCTCTTGAATTACCATTGAGAAAGAACTTTAGAAAAATCGCCTTGTGGTCCAGAATTGAAGGTTTTAAGAAGAAAAGCAGGATAAGGTCACAATAATATCCTCATCATAATTTCCAAGGGGGAAAAAGCATATGGGTCTTTCAGGGCATTTTATATCTTGCAACAGCAATGAAACATAGTTCCGTGGTACCCAGTACTTTCCTCCAGCATTCATGAATTAAGGGAAACTTCCAGTAAACTGGACACTAAGCCCAAAAAACATATAGTAACAGGTGACAAACTGTTACTCATTGTTGAGGACTCTTAAGGCCTCCAGAACAGATGCTGATCTCTCTATGCTTGCCCTGGTCTTTCTCTTTCAGCATCTTCTCTTACTTCTTGCTCTCCTTGAATATGGCACCTCCCTTTTCATCTCTTCTCCCACCTACTTTTCCACACCCAGAAAGCACACCATATTGTTTTACTAAAGGCTTCCTTAATTTTCATTGAAATAGGTAAGGAAATCTATTGGAACATTCAGATGGTTTCATTAAATCATTTGTGATTTAATGAAATCATATGTGATTTAATGATTTAATCATATGTCAAATGATGACAATATTTCCATTTACTCTTAGATTTTTTCACATTTAATTATTTTTAAATTTTTATTGAAGATGAACTTTGATGGTTTTCAGATATTTGTTTTATACACCCAGACTATGGAAATAAATCAAATACCAGGTTATAAAACTCCTAAGACTAAACTAATGGAGGTGTTCTAGAAAAATATATGTATTCCACAAGAAAAAAATTATAATATTTAAACATAAATATGATCACTCAAAATAAGTGTCAAAATATATCAAACATTCTTGTTCTTTTCATCATTTTACTGTTTCATGGCTTAATCTTATGATAGTCATAAAATTAAGGATTTATAAACCTTAGCTTCCATAGATTTGCAGAATAATTTTGGTTTAATGAAATTACAATTATTAGAGCAAAGAGTTATCACAAAAGAGGAGAGAGTACTCCCATATTGCTTTCAGAGTCAATTTCTAGGATAATTTTTATTACTACATCTTAGAATTTGGCTTTATTTGAAAATGATCAGAAAACCTTGGCAATTGTTTTGCTTACTTATGTTGAAAAAGACAGTTAATGTGGTATTACAATCAGAACCCATTTACAGAGTCCAATATGTTAGGAACTAAAAATACCTTTATATAATGAACAAAGTAATAAATATCTGACAGGCAATGTTATGGTTCTAGTAGAGGATAGTCCAGACTGATGGGCAAGACAGAAATCATCACTGAAGCATTAACAGAGCCAATATTTACTAAGACTGGTAAGAAAATACTCTTAAGTCCTCAAAAAGAAAGAAAGAAAAAAAAAATGGTGGGGGTGGTGTGGGGAGAGAAAGAGGAAAAAATAAATAAAATGAGAAAAAGAAAGCACATTATCTTGTGGTGAATAGAATACTTTTAACAATGCTACTCTAGAAACCAAAACCTTTCTTAAACGAAAAGGGAAAGGTTTTGAGCAAAATGCCTCCCAGCACATTTTTAATTATGTAAATAATGGATTTCACATATAAATGTATTTTACTGTGGGGTTACCATTTCTACTTTTCATTCACATTTTAGAGGTAGGGTAAAAGATTGTAGGTTATAGAGATGAACTTCTAGACAAAGGTTGACCATAAAACCAGTTAACTGTTTTTCCAATAATTACTGGCCTCTAGGGGGACATAATTGAAATATATGAATTTCTAGCATCATGGTTTCCAGTGCAAGCTGTGCTTTATAGAACTTACAGGACTAAATAAAAAGATATGCTTATAGCAAAAGAAGGCCTCAATTTTATGATTTAGTAATGTTTGAAAACAAATAAACAAGGCTCATCAATACAATTTGCAATCACGTTCAATATTGTAAGAATTAACTTCAGGGAAAGATACAGGTCAATGTTCAGCATATTTAATGCACTTATTTCGCAGATTTCAAATTAACTATAAAACAAAATCTTGCTTATTTTCTAAAACATGAAATGTGTCAATCCTTGGGAACTCCAGTTTTGGTGCAGTAATAGAACATAATTACTATGCTAGCAGAGGGAAAGAAAGGTAATATATAAATAATGCATAAGACAAATTATGTTTTATAATATATCTTGGGCATATATTAAGGGCCATGACTACAATTAGGCAGTTTTCTTTTAGTATCTGTCTCCAGCAGTAGGCCATGTGCCCTCATTTTTTATTCTTTGCACATTAGATTTAAGCCCACAGTAGGAATCAATAAATATTTGTTGAATGAATGAAAAATGAATGCAAGCACATCACTTAAGAGAAATCAGGCAAATAAAAATGAATAAAAGGAACTTAGAGCAGCAGATCAGAAACCAATAATTTTGAATATTTTCATATGATGTTTTTGTCTTTCTTTTCCCCCTTCTTTTTGTGTCCCTTATTTTTCCTACTTAAGGTCATCTTAAAACATTAAGTGTTGGTTTTAGGACCACCCAGACCAGAACCCAGATCTTCTGATTTCAATAACTTTATTCTTATAGCTTAGTAGCTTAACATCATGGATGAGGAAATATGTAGGACATTGTAGAAATATACAGTGTAGCTTTTTCTACATTAAAAATACTGACATTGGGGGGCGCCTGGATGGCTCAGTGGGTTAAAGCCTCTGCCTTCTGCTCAGGTCATGATCCCAGTTCCCTGAGATCGAGCCCCACATCGAGCTCTTTGCTCAGTGGGGAGCCTGCTTCCTCCTCTCTCTCTGCCTGCCCTTCTGCCTACTTGTGATCTCTGTCTGTCAAATAAATAAATAAAATCTTGAAAAAAAAATACTGACATGGGGTGTCTGGGTGGCTCAGTGGGTTAAAGTCTCTGCCTTTGGTTCGGGTCATGATCCCAGGATCCTGGGATCGAGCCCCACCTCGGGCTCTCTGCTCTGCAGGGAGCCTGCTTCCCTTCCTCTTTCTCTCTCTGTGCTTCTCTTCCTACTTGTGATCTCTGTCTATCAAATAAATAAATAAAATCTTTAAAAAAAGATACTGACATTTTACATTCTTTGAGACTATGAAAATGTGGTATATGCAATAGTCAAAAAAGCTGATATCCAATTCTGACATTATTTCAGTTTTAAAATTTAACATAAAACAAAGAAATGCTTGAAGAATTAAACAACTCAATCATTGCAAATATCTTTTCCAGTTTATACATGCTACTCATATATAACTCGTTATATAATAACCTACATTTAAACATTCTTTTCTACTTTCAAAAACAAAAGGCCTAAAAATTACATAAGCCTCTTTTCTGTAGTTGCAAGAGTTATCTTTCGCCTATAAAATAATAAATAATTTCCTTTGGCTCTGGGATTTATTCCTTCCTTCCTTCCTTATTCCCTTCCTTCCTTCCTTTCTTTCTTTCACCAGATTTTTATAGAGAGCCAGTCATGCATATGATAGAAATGAGACTTCCACATATGAAGAAGACATGGTAAGCACTCCCTGGGAGCTTACAGACTTGGTGAGATTGCAGGGGACTCCTATGAATATCTAAAATGCAGTACCAAGCAAAAGTATAAGATGTCAAGAGTTTCGCTAAACCACTCCATGGTATTGTTGCCTCACTATCCATTTTGTGTAGCCAAGCAGCCTGTGGAGATCTTGGACTGACAGCAGCCCTTCATGAAAGTACACATCCTGGATGGCAACCACAGAACCACAAGAAAATTCAAGTCCCTGACAGCCTTGTGATAACAGTCTCTCCTGCTTCCCAGCACCTGTATGCCTTTTGGACTCCTTGGATAAAACCACTGGAGGACTGACCAAAACTCTGCTCTTTTAGTTTGGGAGTTGACCAATTTGGTCCCACCCTTGGAACCTCAAAGTCCTCTACACATGGATCCTAATAAAGGAAGTACCCCTGTCCTGCCCCTCTCTCTGCCTGCACCCTGCCGTGACATCTCCAAAGGACACCCTTGGTGTGGTGCCCTCTCGACCTCCTCTAAGACCTGTGAGTAATCAACTTTTCTATTTCAATTTCTTTTGTGGTCTTTTGTTGAACTGTGTTTCACCACCCAGTAGCCTGTACTCCAGTTAACACATGTTAATTTAACAATGTCATAACATAAGTTATAAACTCAGAAAAGTGAAGACAGAGGGGAAGAGGAAGCTAAAGTATGAAAAAAGTACAGTAGCTCCATAGAGGATCTACCTTTTTAGTAGAAATCTGAAGAATGAGGAAAAAAAAAACATTTCGGTAGGCAAATTGGAGAGGGCGAAGAAGTAGTTATATGACTAGAAAGATTATAGCTTGTTTTTATTTTTTTTTCTTTTTTGGTTTGAGGACTACAGTTAAATATCTCTGAAATAACATTGGTATGGTGAGTGAAGAGGTAGACAAAGATCACCATCTGCCCTGGAGGCTGTAAGAGTCAACAATGAGTAATGGGTGTTCTACTTGAAAGATCAACGTAGACACAGTGTGAAGAAAGAGATGAAGGGAAGACATGAAAAGCAAAGAGGGGGTGCCTGGGTGGCTCAGTGGGTTAAGCCTCTGCCTTTGGTTCAGGTCATGATCTCAGGGTCCTGGGATCGAGCCTTGCTTGGCAGGAAGCCTGCTTCCCTCTCTCTCTGCCTGCCTCTCTGCCTATTTGTGACCTCTCTCTCTGTCAAATAAATAAATAAATCTTAAAAAAAAAAAAAAAGGCAAAGAGAATCACGTCTTCAATTTTTCTGTGAGGTAATTTACTTCAATTAATTGAGGAAGAACAGATTGATGTATTTGAGGTATTTGATCATACCCTAAGGATGGTTCATTGATATTTGAAAGAACCCCATCTGAAACACACATTCCAGAGGAAGCTTTTACTAGTACTTCATATATCGTCTAATCAATAGTAGAAGTTCAGCTCACTAGCATAAAGGATTTAGACATTAAATTGGAAGAAGGAGAATTCCTCCACTGGAGGAATGAGAATGAGGACTGTTATGGATTCATCATTGTCTGAAAGTTTCCACAGGCTCATCGATCCTCTGTGAACACTGTATGAAAGACTGGCCAGTCACAGCACCTGCTACTTTGGGGCAATGCCCCATATAAGAGAGAATTCTGTCTCTTGATCTAACTAGAAGTTTGGCTGCTCCTAAGGCCATAATATTTCATTGATTCAGGGGATGGTCCTGAAGAGACCTGACAGGAGAGCTGACAGGAGCTTGCTGAGTTTCTGGAACTTGTATGAAATGTTGTTCTTCTTTACTAAGAAGCTTCTTTGTGTATAGCAGACTTTGGTCTAGGAGCTGCTTTTATCGTAAAAGATGAGAGGTTTTTGGAGACTTCAAGCTACTTCCTACCCTGTAGTCACCAACACCTATTAACGTTTACCAAAGAATCTGAAAAATCTTGAAATAATAAAACTTGGGCCACTTTGCCTTCTAGAAGGCCAGATCAAAAGTTATTTATGGCTCAGCAAAGATAATGGCTGTAGGCTTGTGAAAGAAGGCATAATTTTGAAAAAGATGTATTCAGTAGAATCAACAGAATTTGATGATATATTGACTACTGGAGATCAAAATAAAGAAAAGTATACTTATATTATACTTATATTATATATTATTATAGTGTTACTTATATTTTTATCTCCTACATTCTCTTTGCACGTAAAAGAAACTCAATAAATGCTTTTTAAAATATGTATTTTTTCTTTACACTCAAGCTTTATATTAAATCAGTCTATAGAAACTTATCATAATAGCATATTTCATTTCAAAAAGCAGGTCACATATATGTGTATTTTTATTTATTTATTTATTTATTTTTTAATATACTTTTTTATTTTTTATAAACATATATTTTTATCCCCAGGGGTACAAGTCTGTGAATCACCAGGTTTACACACTTCACAGCACTCACCAAAACA
>NC_081558.1:189622792-189639447 GCF_022355385.1 Mustela nigripes
GAGCCTGATGTGGGGCTCCATCCCAGGACCCTGGGATCATGACCTGAGATGAAGGCAGAGGCTTAACCCACTGATCCACCCAGGTACCCCTAGGTGTATTTTTATAATACACATTTTTAAGGGAAAATTTTTGATAATTAGAACATTATTTGTTTTTCACTCAAATAGCAAAACTTTATAACATAAAAAATATTATAACATATGTGTATTTATATATTTTACCTTTAAAACTAATAGTATTCTCATTTAATGTGCATGATTCGAAATAAGGTTCTTCTTAAAATTTATTTTCCAGGTTTACTGATCTGATGTACTTCTCTAATAAAATATGTCTACAGCTTTTTCCACATTCCAATTATAAAGAAACAAAAGGAATAATATACATAAGCAAAAAAATAATTTAACTTTAAAGAGGATTCTAATGTTACTGACAACATTATTAATAACTGACAAAAGGTAGAAGCAATTCAAATATCCATCAACTAATGAAGGGATAGATAAAATGTCACATATTCTTGTAATGGAATACTATTCATTAAGAAAAAGGAATAAAGTACTGATAACATGCTACAATACAGATAAATCTTGAAAATATAATGCTGAGTGAAAGAAGCCATTCACAAAAGACCACATATTTTACGATTCCATTTTTATGAAATGTCCCAAATAGACAAATCTATAAAGACAGAAAACAGATCAATGTTTACCAGTGACCAAGTTCAGGGTATAGCAAAAGGGAAGGGGTAGTGAATACTAATGGATATAAGGTTTCTTTTTGGGATAATATATTAAAATCAGTTTATGGGACGCCTGGGTGGGTGGCTCAGTCAGTTAAGTTTCTGACTCTTAATTTTGGCTGAGGTCATGATCTTAGGGTTCGGGGATTCAGCCCCACCTCAAGGTTCACGTTCAGTGGGGAAGTTTGCTTCAGGATTCTCTCTCTCCCTCAGCCCTCCCCCTTCTCACTCTCTTTCTCTAAAATGAATAAATCTTTAAAAAAAGAAAGTAAAATTAGTTTATGATGATGGCTGCACCTTTCTGTATGTGTGCTAAAAACCACTGAATTGCACACTTTAAATGGCATATAAATTATTTCTCAATAAATCTGCTTGAAAAAGAATGCTTTCTAAGATCCCCCTCCAGGATAACCTACAATCAGTCCTATGAAAAGGCCCCCAACAACATACCTTCCTATTTCATTCCTTCTTTTTCCTACTTCAAGCTAGTTGCCTCTTTCTGCCTGCAATGTGGTGAAACATTTCCAGAGGTGTTGCTGCTAACACAGAGACCCGTTCCATTCAAAGTCACAAAGTCTCACTTAAGACTCTACTTTTTAGATCACTTACACTTGATTTCTTCAAGGCTGACAGCAGGATTACTTCCTACCCCTCCTCTTTCCCTTGGTAATAAATATAAAACACATTCTGGAACACAACTTCAAGTTTCTTGTAAAATAAATCTCTAAAGCCAATTGTAACACACTGGGTGTCCCAAATCTTCTTCCCAAAGATCAAAGTCTGATTTCCCTGGATTGTTAGCACAATTGAAATGAAAACAGCTTGCTTCTAACATTCAGCCTTATGATCCTGACAATAAAAAGAATAAATGTAGTAGAAACATCTGTACGTTTTCAGGAATGATAAAGTTCAGCTGGAATTTTTTTAAACTGAAGTTTTGCATTTGAAGTTTATACCAGCAACTAACTTTAGACAGTCACATATGATCCAGAAATGGGGCTTTGAAGATGAAAGACAAAAAGCAGCACAGCAGAATAAGGTTGGTCAAAAGAAGATGAAATAAACGAGTAAATAATGCAGGAAGTCATCAGATTCAGAGAAACGTGGCATAAAGAACTTAATAAAATGAAAATCATTTCTGAGGAGAAATATATCATAATGAGAGTTTCTTGCATTATATTATGAAGGCAATAAAACTGTAGAGTCAAAAGACTCATCAGAAATACTCTGCTTTATAATTAATGTGAAATAATCGATGAAAGGCAAAATGAAATGTGTTTATTTCTCTTATCACAGAAGCCCAGGTGATATATAAAATATGAATACTTCAAAAGTGAAGAAAAATGTTTTATGTAGAAGCTGGCAAACTTTGTAAGAATTTTGGTATTTTTAACTTCACTGCCGAAATATTTGAGATTTTTTGATTTGGGATATAAAGTAAACTTGAGAGCCCAGGATGATTTTTTTTTTTTTTTTGGAAAGGTGATAATTTGTACTAAATGGAATCTGTGAGCCCTCCGGGAGAATTGTAAATAGGTACCCTGATTCACACTAAGGGACTCAAACTGTTTTATTATCCGTGCTAGAGTTTTGAAATCTTGGGTTTTGTTAAATTGTATATATTTTTTAAAAAAGATTTTTTTTTCTTAAAAAAAATTTTTTTTAATTTCTTTTCGGTGTTCCAGAATTCATTGTTTATGCACTACACCCAGTGCTCCATGAAATACGTGCCCCCTATAATACCTACCACCAGGCTGACCCAACTTCCCATCCCCCATCCCCTTTGATAGAAATTCCAGAATATTTTTGTGATGCAGTGGACAAAAAAAAAGCTGCTAACCAGTTGCTGTATTATCAGAATTTGATCTTTGTGCTAAAAACATCTAGTTGCTAAACAAATGCCCTCAATGAATGATAAATTCCAGTACTTTCAGGATTACCCTTCAGGGACAGACTTTGCAAGGGACAGGTGCAAATAATTAGTCTCCTAAGTCAGGATTTTAAACAGAAAGCTAACTATGTTCTTGACCTGAATGACTAATCATGATCCTAAAAAAATGTATCTTTATGTTACTCAGGTCTGTAGCTTCTCCTACTAAAAAAATAAATCAGTAAAAATAACTATATTGCTTTGCTTTGGTTCTGTCTCTAGCGAACTTTGAAGTATATAAGATCTGTACCAAGTAAGAGGTCTTCTATGTCATTTTTTTCCTCTCCTTTAGGAATATACATGTCTATGAAACTCTTGGCTAACTTTTAGTCAGTTGCAGATGCCTCTCAGACCTTTGCTATATGAATAAACAAAATGGCAAACATGATTCCTCTTTACAATGCTAACAAAGATATCTGCTGAGGGTCCCATTCCCTTATGTAGACATCTACTTGATCAGCTCTCAGTTAAAGAGGTAATAGAAGTTGATTTTTTAAATACATAATTTCTCTCTAGCAGAATTGATACATTTTATTGCCAGATTCTTCTTATCAAAAACTTTTTGTTAATGAAAATCAGAATGAATGTATTAAATGAACTTCATGTTGATTTTTTACTTTAAAATATATAAATATTTGTCTACATAAAATAAAAAAGTTTAGAAGGGGAGCATGGCAATTTCAATAAAGTTGGTTAAAATTTGAATAAATAAAGTAGTTTAAATAGATATAATCAAATGTTCCATTTACCTGAATTTTAAAATCCTCATCTGAAGCAGTATAAATATTATTGTT
The DNA here is from genome assembly GCF_022355385.1 of Mustela nigripes. Classification (NCBI taxonomy): domain Eukaryota; kingdom Metazoa; phylum Chordata; class Mammalia; order Carnivora; family Mustelidae; genus Mustela; species Mustela nigripes. The sequence continues at coordinate 189,626,254 of NC_081558.1, forward strand.
ATGTCTGAATAATTGGAAAAGTAGCCAAGTCTGTGTTGAAATATATTATTCCTTTTATGTGTGTTAACCTATGTTAGCATTGGATTACCATTTTTCATAAAATTTTACACATTTCCATTGTAAGTATGCCTAATACAAAACCTTAGCAAACTATGTAAATCTAATCTTAACATCTCTGAAAGTAACAAAGTATGACCACACTAAGATTTCTTTTTTTTTTTTTTCATTTTTTTTTTTTATTTTAATTTTTTATTTTATAAACATATATTTTTATCCCCAGGGGTACAGGTCTGTGAATCACCAGGTTTACACACTTCACAGCACTCACCAAATCACATACCCTCCCCAATGTCCATAATCCCACCCCCTTCTCCCAAACCCCCTCCCCCCGGCAACCCTCAGTTTGTTTTGTGAGATTAAGAGTCACTTATGGTTTGTCTCCCTCCCAATCCCATCTTGTTTCATTTATTCTTCTATGCAGAGAATGCATAAGTGACAAAAAAAAAATTAAATCTAAAGAAATGATGGATAATGTAGATAATGTAATGAGGCAAAAAGACCCAAAACCTGGAAAATTGGTTCATGCTTTGTTGAATGTGTCTGTATTGAGTTTTGTATTTTGTACCATTTGAAAGAGCACTATGTCCATGGAAACAGCCAATACAATACTTTTTAATAAAGTTGACTAAAATGGTCTAGGCAGTGGTTTTGAGTTTTTAGGGAATAAAGTCTTTATTTTGTGACTTTTTTACTATAAATACATTCTTTCAATCTACATTTCTCTAATCGTAAATGTAAAGGCTTAATACTTCTATCCATGAAATAGCATTGCTCGACAAATCTGTCTCAAAGGGAACATTCTTGTAACACTTCCTAAAATGGTGAAAGCTCTTCAGACCTAGATCTTTAATGTCCTGTGACTACTTATAAGGACAGAAACACTTTCTTAATTTAATGACTTTTAGGCTTAAGTTGCTAAGATTTTTAAGCCTATTCATGGTAGGTTAGCCCTTAGTAAATTTTTCCAAGATGAAAATTCAGAAAAACACCATCTCTCTTTCAACTAAGGAAAGGTCATTGGCCATGAACTTTCATGAGTAGAGCAGGGGCAAATGGAAAGGGAGAGAAAATCCTCAAGCAGACTCTCCACTGGAGCCCCAGGAGGGGCTTGATCCCAGGACCCTGAAATCATGACCTGGGCCAAAACCAAGAGTTGGATGCTTAACTGACTGAGCCCCCTAGTGCCTCATCTGACTATAATTTCTAGTGCTAATTTGGATGATAAGGATAGCTGTTCTTATATAAATCTTGAGCTTACTCTTTATCTGTTCTTCTGTGACAATTAGAGAGATGTCAAAAACTAAAGCATTTAGCAAAGAAAGACCTATTGTCAATTAATGTTCTCAAGTAAAAGTATTATAGAGATAATCCTGTCTACCACAGACATTTGCAAACATCATTTCTTCACTCACTTCTTTATGCAATGCTAGTAAGACTAACAGGCCAAGAATTAAAACCATTCTATCTGATGGATTTTATGTTTACATCAAACGAAATTGAAATCTTAGAAGTAAGAAATAAATATTTACAGGAACTACCAATTTTTTTTTTTAATTAACAGAGTCTAAGAAGCTTTCATTTTGAAATCATTTGGATTAAAAATAATTTTGTGATCATCTGTGTCACCTTCAGAGACTGCCAGTTGAGGCCAAGTAAAACTTACAGAGTCAATAAAGATTTTGCTTTTAATTCTTCTGACAGTCAGACAAGCTGCCTTTTATGAAGAAACTATGGACAGAGTCTCTGTGAAAGATTTACAGTTAGAAAGGAAAACAGAAGTGCTATCGTGCTTCCCAGTCTGAGGCTGTAAAACTTAAGGTCAAACATTACCTTCACATTGGCAAGTTTGAATGCCCACCCACCTTTTTTAAGGAAAAAGTGCATTTGGAAAAAGAACGGAAAGGATTCAAATTTGCGGCAGTGATTTCAATGTGTAATGTTCCTGAAATAAGCTACAGTGAGATGTTGGTACATTTTCATGAGAGTAGGCATGACTTACAACCAGAGGACGCTAGTGACTCAGAAGGATTTGTTATGGTCAGTAAATGTGGGGCAGAGCTTGTCATTGGCTAGCATGTTAAGCAATTCAGGTTCCCTGTAGGCAAATGTGGAAATCAGAAAGGAAAACAGATTCTACAGGATAGCTCAACTGTTTCATATTTAATGGTCATCTGTGGCCTGTAAACAAGGTTCAACCTAGTAGGTAAACAACCAATTTGTTGTTTGAAGCATAAACAAGGGATAATTTATTTATTTGTTATATTTTTCTTGCTTTAGCACATTAATTTATATTTGTTCTTTAACACATAACTTTAATCTAGACTTATCTAAAGTTCAATTTTCTTCAGAATTAGAAACCTATTCTTATTCTTTTGGATAACCTCAGTGTGGAATATTTCCAATTTCTAAGGGCAGATTTTCTTTCTTTCTTTCTTTCTTTCTTTTTTTAATAAGCCAAATGATGTTTGAAACCATATCTGTTATCTGCAAAAAAATATTTTAAACGAACAAATAAATAGATGGGTGAGATGTACCATTTTTTCTTTTCTTTTCATAAACCTCATGTATTCATTAAAGCAATAATGACAATGTCTTTGAAATTTACAAACTAGTTTTAATGACAATTTCAAAGAAAGAGACATCAAAACAGTATCTAAAATAGAATTGTCTGAATGAATGTATTACGAATACATCTATCTTGACAATATGCAGAGGCCAATAAAATAAATCAGTTTTACCTCTTTATGGTTCTACCTCACACACAAAACTGTGATAAAACCAGAATAAAGTAATTCTAAAAAATGCATAAATCAAGTATGACATATTTTGTCATTAGAAGTGTTGTTTACAAACTAGCTTTCTATAAGAACATAATTTTGATAAAATATTTTAAAGCAAAGCTTCTAACCAAAATTCAACATAGAATTGTTTTGTGGCCAAAGCCTGTCTTAAACTTCTTTTAAAAAAGACAGAACTTAACAAAAACTTGTGAGCATCTATGTCTCTTTTGTTGCATGTTGAATAAGATTTATATATGAGGTAAGCTGTAGATCTGGTTTATATTTTTCAATAAGACAAAATAAAAGGGGACTGTAGATTGAAGACCTCTGTGTATATTTCCTCTTTCATTAAGGACCATAAAGAAAGAAAATTGGATTAAAATGGTTAAATGTTTTTCGAACAATTCCCACAAATGCCAATAATTATAGATTTTGGTTTCTTTGGTTCTCGTGGCTCTAATCTTTAGTAGCTTATTATAATGCACAACACCGCATCAGATACTTTCCACATGACACACATTTAACATCCTCACGTTACAGACCATGGGCCAAGACTCTGGTTCTAATGCAATTAGGTTTAAGCAACGTGATAGGTACCACAGGAAATGTGAGCACTATCAAATACTACCCGGTCCCCGCTACTGAGCTGGATTGTACCAGTAAGGAGTCAGTCTTTAAGACTTCTATTGTTCCCATCTCCCACAATTTTGAAGTAGACCTGAGTCAATCTTTATCAAATGTGTATTTTAATGATGGTCTTACAAAGGGTTTTTTTTTGGTCCGTGGTGGTGGTGCTGGTGCTGGTGGTGCTGGTGTTGGTGGTGTTTTTAACAAAAGCATAGTGCAAGCTGCCTTTGAATTTCAGCAGAATTGTTTGCCAGAGATTCACATAAGACTCTGTGGGGAGACATATTAATCTGAGCTTGGATCTCTAATTGTTTACTGTACGGAAGAGGAAAAGGATCTTCTCTTTCTCTGTGTGCGTATACACTGGAAAATCTATGTTCTCCCTAATCATGGTGCACATACAAAGTGACATTGCATCCTATCATTTAAAATAATCAGACCAAAACCTTCAAATGTTCCTAGACTGGTAGCAGGAGAAAATAGTGTTTATGAGTTTGAGGTCATCGATTGTAAATTCTTACAATATGAGGAGTTACCTCGATCGTTTCTTTGTCTAATACACACTTTGGGGACACTAAAAAGAGTAGGCTAACGTTTTGAATAAACAGTTAATAGACTTTTTGGCAGAAACATAAATCTATCTATTTCATAACAGACGCTGATTTTTACAACAAAAAATTTTTATCAAAAAACTCCCAAAGTCAGTATTATTGGGAACAGTGTACTATACCAGCATGTATTTACATCCTACTTCAGTCTAGTGCTAATTTTGGAAAACTGCACTGTGTTGACTAGAGCACAAATTACAATTTAGACTCTGGGGTCTTTAACAACTGACTGTATTGCATTGTCCTGTTATAAACTCTGTTAAAATGTCTGCCTTGTGAAAGGGAGCCTGAGCTGAATACTTGATATTCCAAATATATGTCCTGGTTGGCTTCCTTGCTCACATGTTCTCTGAATTTCCTCTCTCACAAATGGAATTCGTTTAACTTCCTTTTCATTTCCAGCTAATAGCAAAAGTTGCTTTTCAATGGGTTCAAACAGATTTTTCACAATGCTACTTTTAGACACAGAACCCATCACTGCATGCCTGAATGGTGATTAAGTCTACCCACACCCTTTGAAAAATAACTTCCTAAAGCAAACACTTCACCTCATTCCCTCCCAATCAACATCAATGGCAGCAACACTTACTGAAACTTACTATATTCGAGGCTTGATCTAGTTTCTAAAAAGGAAAGGGTGTAAACAACTCATGGGCCAAGTTTCCTTCCTAATTTGAGGATGTATTGCAAATGTCGACATTTTCCATGTTATAAGACAAAAACAAAAATTTACCTCTGAGTATCAAAAGATTTCATTCTTTTGAGTAGCTACCCTATTTCCCAATATACTGACTATACGGTTTTCGGTAGATTTTTCTGAAGTGTAGTTTTCTGTATGTCTCTGGAGTCTTAGATTTTTTACTTTAAAAATTCACAGGTCAAGATCTCACTTAAGAACTATCCTATTTAATCCTATTAAATGGAGTCTACTACATTTGCTTCTAATTTACATTACCTCCCAATCATAATGGATTACAATGGAACTGAAGTTCCTCTGTACTTCATAGATGGGATTGAGAACTTGAGTCAACTTGCCTCCAGTTTTGGAGGACATTTTAAAGCATGTACTTTATTTTGAATAAAGATGACTAACTAAATCTTACCAACTGATTGGAAGTAGAAATAAGAGAGCATTTTTGAACAACATTGTTGTTCAAGGTTAGCAAAACGAAAAATTACCAGCTTTTCTTAAAAATATTGATATTTAATATTCATTGAACTAATCCCCAGAGACTGAATTGGTCAAAAGCAAGTCTATTTTGAAATGAATTATTCATTCCTGACCAAACTGCATTTGGCACTCATTAGGATGTTAAACCACATCCAAAACAGTTTGTTGGAGATATCTCATTAATATGGACAGAAGATTCATCAGTGGAACTAGACATAACTAAATAACTAAGATAAAAATCTAAGAAGAACAACAAAAACCTTTTAAAAAATGCATAGAGGGATATGGCATGGAAATCACTGATTAAAACTAGAAAAAAATTATTTGATTTAATTTAGAGGAGCATAATTAAATCATTTATCTGATTATCAAAAGCAACATTAAAATAAACAACTTTAAAATGGCATAAGGATTTTGAAGTCCTTCATTATGAAGTCAAAATTGCCTGAAAAGTTTTTCCCCATGTATTATAACAGAAGCACTTTCCCAACTTTTCCAGGAGATGGTTACAGATGTGATACTAGGAGATAGCTCCACATCAAGTAACTTGGGAAAATGTCAGGGTTTTTTTGTTTTGTTTTGGCTGGGGATGGGGCCAGAGAGACTTTTTTTTTTTTAAGATTTTATTCATTTATCTGGCAGAGAGATCACAAGCAGGCAAAGAGGAGGAAGCAGGCTCCCCACTGAGCAGGGAGCCCGATGTGGGGCTTGATCCCAGGACCCTGAAATCATGACCCGAGCCTAAGGCAGAGGCTTAAGAGAGACTCTTAAGCAGGCACCACACCCAGCATAGAGCTGGACACAGGGCTGGATCTCACAACCCTGAGATCATGACCTGAACTGAAGTCAAGAGTCGGATGATTCACTGACTGAGCCACTCAGGCACCTAGGAAAATGTGAATTTTTAAAAGAAAACTTACTTATAAAGTTTCTTTATTGAACAGTTTATTAGGTTTTATTGTTTTATGGTCTTCAGAACTTCAGACTTCTATTCCTTGTGAATCTGAAAAAAATTGGCAGTTTTAGAAGTATCCTGTGGACAGTGTTTCAAAGAACACTGCAAAAAAGTGCCAAGCCAGATGTTTAATGTGGAAAAGTCACTTTAAAATCTGGAAAGCATAACTAAGTTAACTTCATTCTAGTATTAACAAAAAAAGGGGAGTTCGGGAGAGAAAGGAAGAAAAAGAGTTCAGTGGTGAGTAAGCAATTTTATAACCTTTCAAGGTGGCATTAATGCCATCATGTAAGTACAGGATCAGGGCCCGGGTCAGACCACCATAGAAGATTTCCTTTACTAAAAGAACGCTGTTAAGAAGAGCAGCCAGAAGTCACAGTGAGCCATCCATTCCAGCCCAAGTAAGGTTTTTGTCTGCTGATTTGCTTTTTGTAAGGGGACAGAAGGATCTTTTAGGAACTTAAATCTGGAGGGGAAATGGAGTCCGACCCTAAGCATAGTCAGGCACCTGGGATTCTTTTTTCAGAATTACTATCACTTAGCTTTTAGATTTCTTTTTTAAAGATATTATTTATTTGACAAATGGAGATCACATGTAAGCAGAGAGGCAGGCAGAGAGAGAGAAGGGGAAGCAGGCTCCCTGCTGAGCAGAGAGCCCAATGTGGGGCTCAATCTCAGGACCATGAGATCATGACCTGAGAAGAAGGCAAAGGCTTTAACCCACTGAGGCACCCAGGCACCCCTAGATTTCTGAATTGCCTTTCCATTTTCTTCTTCCTCTCCTATTTCCTCTTGAGCCTCACATGATGGTGCAATTCTCCTTCAGCGGTGTTCGCATGTTCCAGAATCATCAGACAATAAACTAATTAATTTTTACGTTAACACTTGTAGAAGTTCCTACCAAAAATAACAAAGCAACATAAAATGGAAAAATGCCTCATTTTGACGCATATTGGATTTGAATGTTTGCACCTAATGTGATGGGGGCAAAAACTTAACTGAGAGTCATGCTTACACTTCTTCCTTTAAATCATTATCATGCAGCAATCAAAAAATTTTATTAGAATGATTAGGTTATGAGAGGCAAAAATAGAAGTGTTTCTTGTTCATTCATACAGTCAATCAGCACGTATTAATGAGAGCCTATTTTATTCTGAGAAGTGTGGTAAACACTGTAAGTACAAAAGTTAATAGAGCAAATTTCCCATTCTTTGGAAGCCTTGGAGGAAACACACAGACTAACAAATAATCAGAACAATGTAATTAATGCAGTAATAGAGTTATGAACAAGGTGCTCTGCCAGAAAAGGGTGGAAGCCTGGGCATTGTGAATAAAACATGGGTACCTAAAGAAGAGATTTCTAAGTAAAATCCAGTGAAAACCAGTAGGATTTGTCAAAGTGTCCAGGAATGAGGAATAGCAAAATTCCAGACAGAGAAAAGTGTTTCAAGCCTGACAGATAAGAAAAAGCATGGCGCTGATGGAAAGAGGTTATGGCCTAGCATCTGTGATTACTACCTCTGTGCATACTGACCCGGACGTGTGTTCCTCCAAGCTTCTCACTCCGTCACCCTCTGCCCTGCTCTCACACTGCCTCCCATGTAAGAGTTGGTCAAGACTGATGTGTAAGAAACTGTACCTCATTGTTTCTTAATTTTAATTTTCAGTTAATGAGCCTAATCGCCTTTCCCTATGGTTATCTGTCTGTTTAAGGGAAGGTGTGTTAAGCTACAGACAATTCTGAAACAAGAGAAAGTAACCAAACTTGGAGAAGCAATGGTAGCAATAATGTAAATCTTAAGTTTCCACCTGACCATTTACAATCTTAAAACCGAAACCTACACTACTTTTGTCATTTCCATAGTTTTGAAAGCCCAATATGAAAAAATGAAGAGTAAAAGATTATTGAAAAACAAAAGAATAAGTGGACTAAAGGTGCTAACATCTAGTGAACCACCTTACTGTAGCTCATTTTACTCATTTTCTATCACATCACCTGCTTAAGGATGGACACATCTTCTTGTCATCTATGTCTTCTCTCTCAGATCCATAATCAAGTTCTCTAAGCTCTCCTCTACACATGACCAAGTGCTCCCATTTAAAAAGAAGTAAGTTCCTCTTCAACATTTCATCACCCCCTATCTAGCATTCCTTTTCTCATCAAACCAAGATCTTAAAGAGAAAGCTCAATCTTTCAACAGATCTATTCTGACATCTCTCTCTATAACTCAGGCTTATTACCACTCAAGGCGTTCTGTTAACCAAATCCAGAAGATAGTTTTCAGTAGATTCAAGTATTAACTAACTTGGAAATTGGCCCCAAAATTACTACTGACATAAATAATATCTTTCCTTTCTTTCTTAGTGAAGTCTCCTTCTTCTCAGAATATAACAACATTAAGAAATTTAGGAAGATTGGCAGCCTCCACCATCTTCTTGAATTCTCCAGATCTCTCTGCTTTTTTCCTCACTTGTTTTCTTCAACCTTATAACCCTGCCTCTAGAACTGTGTATAGCCCTTCCTCATACCTCAAGGATATTGTAGGTCCAGCTCCAGACCACCACAATAAGGTGAGTGCCACACTGAAGTGATTCAAATGAATATTTTAGTTTTCCAGTGCAGATAAAATTATGTTTAGCACTATATTATAGTCCATTTGGTGTGTAATATCATTAGGTCAAAAAAAAAACACAACAGTGTGCATATCTTAATTTTAAAAATACTTTATTGCTAAAAAATGTTAACTATATCTAAGCTTTCAGTAAATCATTATACTCTTGCTGATAGAGTGTCTTGCCTCAGTGTTGCTGGCTGCTCGGGTGGTGGTTGCTGATGGTTGAGATGGCTGTGGAAATTTCTCAATGTAAGACAGCAATGAAATTTCTGCATTAATTGACTCTTTCATGAGCAAGTCAACTAAGTTTATATAATATTCTAAGTCATTTTTTATTTCAACAACCTTTACAGCATCTTCACCAGGATTAGATTCTATCTCAAGAAAAAAACTTTCTGGGGCACTTGGGTGGCTCAGTGGGTTAAGCCTCTGCCTTCCGCTCAGGTCATGATCTCAGGGTCCTGGGATGGAGTCCCGCATTGGGCACTCTGCTCAGCAGGGAGCCTGCTTCTCCCTCTCCCTCTGCTTGCTGCTCTGCCTACTTGTGATCTCTCTCTCTGTCAAGTAAATAAATAAAATCTTAAAAAAAAAAAGAAAGAAAGAAAGAAAGAAACTTCCTTTGCTCATCTGTAAGAAGCAACTCTCATTTGTTAAAATCTTTTTCATGAGTGCCCTAATTCTGTCACGTCTTTGGGCTCCACTTCTAATTCCAGTTCTCTTGTTATTTCTGCCACATCTGCAGCCACATCCTCCACAGAAGTCTTTGACCTCCAAAGTCATCCATAAGCATTGGAATCAACTTCTTCCAAACTCCTACTTATGTTGTTATTTTAACCTCTTCCCTTGAATCATGAATGTTCTTAATGACATCTAGAGTGGTAAATCATTTCTAGAAGGTTTTCAATTCACATCCCCAACATCTATCAGAAGATGAACTACCTATGTAGCCATAGCTTTATGAAATGTTTTCTTAAATAATAAGACTTGAAAGTCAAAATGATTTCTTGATCCTTGATCTAGTTGCAGAATAGATGTTGTGTTAACAATCTGAAACAATGTTCAGCTCAGTGTATGCCTCTACCGGTACTCTCGGGTGACTACATGCATTGTCAATATTTTTTTCTTCTTTTCTTCATCCATGATCACTGGTTACAGATCACCATAAAAAACACAATAAGTATGAAAAAATTTGGAATATTGTGAGAATTACCAAAATGTCACACAGAAATACAAAGTGAGCAAATGTTGTCAGAAAAAATGATGCCAATCAGCTGCCACCACCCTCAATCTGTAAAAATCACAATTATCATAATTAAATGCAATATAGCAAAGTGCCATAAAACAAGGTATGCCTATAGTTTATTCTAAAGCAATTAATCTAGAAACCAATTATTTCATTGGTGGAAACTCTAGCATTGATGCAGCCAACACTACACTGCAGCCTTTAATGTGGCTGACCTCGCTTTCTTTATTCAAATCTCCTGCACCGGACCCTGAAGTCACAACTCACTGCTCTCTCATTCCTTCTTCATGTAGTCATAATCCTTATTTTGGGGGACAACCATCCAGGCAGTTAAATTCTTATTTTCCAGTTCCATTCAGAAGTATGTGCTCCTATGTGATGGTTCTGGCCCAGGAGACATGGTGGAAAACAGAATTCTGAAGATTTTACTTTGCTGACACAAGGAGACAGATGAAACTGGCACAACTCCTTACTTTTCTTGTTTTGTTATGAAAATATATGGAAAATATATGTGATATTTGGAACATCAACATTTATTTTATGACCATGAGATAGCAAATATGAGAGAATAGCCTAGAAAACCAAGCGGCGTTGAACTTGACATGGCTAAACTGCTAAACTGATGCCACCTCCAGATCTGACGTTTTGTGTGACACATAGCTGTGTCCTCTGATCTTCATTCCTCCCTCTCCCTCTCATCCCCCTAAACGAATGCATACCTTTATAATGACTCTTTTAGGTCCATCTTTTCAAGGTACTACTAAACCTTTTTTTCTATTAAGGTATTTTATAGAAACCTTAAATTTAAGATCTCAGAATAAATCCATTATTCTTTCCCTTCCAAACCAAAACCAAAATGTGTACATTTTCTCCTTGAGTTAATGACACCATCATCTATCCAACTACCCGAATGGGAAATCCAGGAGTCCTCCGTACTCCCAGACTCCCTGTAATTCATACATCCTATGACTCAGTAATGCCTGTTAATTTTATCCCACTAATATCTCTTGGTGTTTGCCCTTCTCTGCTTTCCTTCTGCTACCATTTGATTACTCTGGCCAGTCACTGAAATTCCAAATTTATTCCTTTTCTTCCAATCCCCTTATCTTCATTCATTCATATCTATGATGTCAGAGTAATCTTTCTAAAAATTGCATCCATCCCCATCATTTTCCTTGTAGGAGATCTCCATAGCTATAGAACTAAGTCCAAATTGCTAGGGATAGCATTCAAATTCTCATGATGTGAGATGCTGCTCTTCAGCTAAACACCTGGCCAAATGACATGTTTCCTGGATGATATTCTGCTGCCAATTTTTATTTAATATTTTTATGTGAATAACATATAAATGTTGTTTTTATATGCGTGAGGCCATCAGATAAAGTTGATAAGATATCCTTAAACTCTCAATTGCCCTTCACCTTCCATTACCCGGATACAGCAACTGTCAAACAGTGGATGTGAATTCCACCATGTTCTCTTACATCCCAACTGCTGTGTTTCTGTTCCCTCTTCCAGGAATGGCTTTCATTTTTTGTGTAATGGATATTTGTAGACCTAAGAGCCTAGACTCCAATATGATCTCTGTAAGAGAACATTTGCTCAGTTGTGTAGACCTGTAAAGAAAGTACTTTCACGTTTCTCTGTGTTTAGGGTATTCTAGACAAGAAAAACTGAAAGCGAGCTAAAGGATATGCCTGGAAAGTTAAAGAATGATTGGCTAGATAGTGATATTCTGAAATATTTATCTCCCCAGAGCTAAGTGCTTCTATTTCAAACAAAAATGAAACTAGGAGCCATCCACTTACATTCCAAATTCCAGTTTACATTACATTTCCAAAGTGTAAAACATTTGAGAGAGGGTTTCTTGTCCTGTCTCAAGTAAGTTGGGTGACAATTCCCATACAAACTTCAAGATTCCCTCTTTTGAGTCCTCTCCTGTGGTATAAATCCCTTTACACACACAAGCATAACCAATTGGTTCTCATTTCTTTGCATCAGATGGGGGATTGGGGTCTAGAGAAATAGTCTGTTTTTGATCTTGAATCCTCATATTTGCTTTTGGGATAATATAGATAAATATACTTGTTAAAATTTTATAACATTGTCTGAGAAAATTAAGGCTTCCTCCCCTATTCTCCCATAGGTATGTGTTTACACCTCTAACAATAAACTTAGAAGTTTGATTGATTTATATATATTTTTTTAATTTGTTGCCCTTTAAGTATGAGTTACACATTGGATGATACAAGCTGTCACCTATTTTTTTTTTTTTTTTGAGTCACAGGTTACTTGTGTGTTTCTTACGACATTGGGGATACTTAATAAATAATTGAACAATAGAAGGATACAAATAACAAATATTCGGGTGTAATTTATTTCCTTGGAAATATTCTACAATGCCTCCAAATAAGAATAAAATTGACATCATATATCTTTATAGCCTATCATTTCTTTTCCCATAGAAAACCAAAGTTTATATTAAATTTATTTATTACTGAAGCTTATATTGAATTTATATTAAATTTCCTTATAAAATTCAGAAAACAGGAATCTATCAACCCTGTGACATTCTATTCTATTGAACTAAAATGGAGGATTAGGGAGTTGGGTAAAGAGTTCAGGAAGAGCAGGAAAAGGCAGAGAAATAGTAATTCTTACCTCACCTCAAAAGTCAAAATAAAAGGACATTATTACTTTTGAATTTTGGGTGGCAGAAATAGGAAGATTGTAAATTTCAGACAAAGAAATCAAATTTAATAATACCAAATATTCAAATAACTGCTGGAACAAAAGTAATTAAATTACTTATATCATTATAAGTAAGTTAAAACCACGACAAATGTTTCTTTCTTTATAATTGTTTATATTCCCATATTTATATTAGAAATAAAATTTCCTTTTTTTTTAAAGATTTTATTTATTTATTTGACAGAGAGAGATCACAAGTAGGCAGAGAGGCAGGCAGAGAGAGAGAGGAGGAAGCAGGCTCCCTGCTGAGCAGAGAGTCCTGATGCGGGACTCGATCCCAGCACCCCGAGATCATGACCTGAGCCGAAGGCAGCAGCTTAACCCACTGAGCCACCCAGGCGCAGAGAGGCAGGCAGAGAGAGAGAGGAGGAAGCAGGCTCCCTG